>NC_143057.1:25722065-25876521 GCF_052426305.1 Pelodiscus sinensis | reverse complement strand
ATATTCTGCCACAGGACCAAGTAATTCTAGACCATTCCAGATACGGATTTACCTAAAGCAGTTCTTAGAAACCTCCAATGATGGCGATTCCGTTGCAGCCTTCCTTGGAGGAATGTGCTAGAACTTTATTTACCCTTAGAGTTTGGGTAAAAAGCTTTCTGATGCATAACTTTGTTTCCCCTGATGCAAATTAAGTTCATTACTGGAGAATAATTGGCAATCATCCTCTTTATAACACACAACTCATTTGAAGACTTATTAGGTTCCTCTTCCATTTTCTTTTCTCAAAACTAAACATGCCAAGTTATTTTTAAGCCATTCCTGATAGGTCAGAATTTCTAAATTTTTATCATTTTTGTTGCCGGCCTCTGGATTCCACTGCTGTCCTCCAGGTTATCCACATATTTCTGCAAGTGTGGTGCCAAATTCTGGACACCGTGATTCAACTGAAGTCTCATTGGTTCCAAATAAACAGAACATTTACCATGTAAAATGCTCCTGTTATTATACCCGAGAATAATATTAGCATTCCCCCATCACAGTGACTCATTCAATCTGTGATCCACTGTGACTCCCACATCTTTCACAAATGTACTGCTGCCTAGCCATTTGCTACCCATTTTATAGATGTGCTTTTGATTTTCTCAGCATAAAAACAAAGTATGATTTGTCTCCTACTTTAGGACGTTCATGGATGCAGTTCTACTCAGTGGCTTTCCCTGATATTTTATGGGTTTCAAAATGTATATAAAAAGCCATTGTGTCCTTGCGATGGAGGTGGAAGGGAGGATCTATATATCTCACACCAGTGAGAAAATGGTTTAAAAACAATTCTTTTTCCTGACATGGATGGCTCTGGCCAGGCCCCTGTAATCCTGTCAGTTATGTCTGGGGTGATATAAGGGTTTAAAAAGCAGGAAGTTCCAGAAAGTTGTTGGGTAGCTCTGGGAGAAATAAGGCAGCAACTCCTAAAAGGGACTCCTCAAAAGCTTCAGGAAACTAACTACCCTCAAGAAGCCTACACATATTGATTCTACAAGGAGTCAGCAGCCCTGTCCAGGCAGCACAGATTTGGCAAGCTCCAAGGCAAGCCATTAAGTAGTCGGTACCACTATCTTCTATACCAAAAAGACTTGGAGAAGGAGCCAGGAAGCCACATCTTCTTCAACAGTGATCAGATATTTGACTCAATTTAGTATGACTAGGACTTCTGTTTATGTAGATAGGAGGTGCCCCACTGGATTTGCAGTGCCTAGATAGTAGGAGGCTCCTGTCAGTAAACTGAGACATGGCAACCTTACACTGTTCAGCACATTCCATAATACCGGATTGAGTTCTGCTTTAATTCTATGAGGAGAAATAGCAGGACCATATTCGCATACCCGTATATCACACATCATCTTCACCCATGAACAGTCCCACTGAAGTCACTAGAGCTACTTTTTTTCTGTAAGGAGCCATTTACTATGAGTAAAGGCATCAGAAACTATAGACTCTAACTCTCAATAGAGTTTGATTTGAACTCTAATTGTTAGTACTTCATAATCACAGATGCATAACAGAGAAAAATTAATTGATGAAAGGTGTACTACAATGCTTATTTGAGACAACATGCTGCATTCAGTCCATAACCTTTAATATTTATAGTTAATAGAAATTTTCTTCTTGAACACTAGTACTAGTATGCACAGCGTAAGAATAGTTATGCTGCTTGCATGGCTATCCAATTCCCAGTGTGTGTACACAATTAGTCCAAAACACATTCAGTGCCAGAAATCAATATGCCCATAAATTAAATAATATTTGAACTTTGGGCCTGATCCAAAGGTCATTTAATTCAGTGGTAATCTTTCCTTTTACTTCTCTAAGGATCTGATACAATGATTATTGAAGAGCCAGAGGAGTCAGTGTGTTGATCTACACCTCCATAACTCCTTTCCATGTCCCTCACTTGCTTTTAGTACTAGGATGAGCAGCCAGAAATCTGCATATGGGGCTCACAGCCAGGACCCTGTGAAACTGAGTCACGGGGTCTTTGGGCGCGTGAGACCTGGGCTGGCAGCAGAGTTCCAAGCAGCAGTGGACCTGGTAGCCAAGACTCTGGTTGGAGGGATGAGAAGCTGGGATCCCCAAAACCTTGGGATACTTCAGCACTCTCTGCATCTCTGCTTCCCACACCTATGGTCAAATACAAACTTTACTATCCTCACTCCTAGAAAGAAATAACACCATGAAAGACAATCAACTCTTTCTCCTTTAGATATTCTGTGTAGACTAACCCCACCTAAAATGCCATATTTCTGTGAAATTTATAACGAAGAGGGGAATTTGAGCAGCCATGCTAGGACTGTTGCCCTTTGAACATAATGTCATTGATCACTCACTAATATTAATGGTGCTTATTCAAAACCCAAGGTGTACTTTGTCATCCAGAATTTCAAACTATTCTAGTGTTCTTGGAGGAAGGAGTGGAGATGCAGCTGATTAGAAGAGTTGTCATAATTCTTCAGGCAAGAATTGTGCTCCGAGCCAGAATGATGGGATCCCTTATGAGTTATTTCATTTTATTTACAACAATATGATATAGTAATATATATGTTGGGTCATATCCTAAGCTGAGCCTAGTGTCTGTTCAGCATAGGATGAAATGGAGCTTCAGAGCAAAGGCAGATAGGAAACTGCATACTTAGTCAGAACTATGTCGTATTCTGAGTATTATCCTGTATCAGTGCGCTAGATGCTTCAGAGGATGCTGTGTAAGCAAATGCTCTGTTGCTCAGAGGAGTGGGTGTTATAGAGATGGATTTATGCCAAGCAAGGATTCATTTTTGACCTTTAGAATAGCTCAACATTTTTGAGCAGCAGAGGCTGTTCAAAGTGGTTGGCACTCAGGTAAGGTGGCCACAGGTATCTGGTTTTCAACTACAAGGGGGCCATGGCAGCCACATCAGCACTGAAGTGCAGTAGATGATGCTGTGGAGCTAAAGCAGACTAATCGGTACTAGCCCTGGCTCCATGCTGCACCTGGGAAGCAACCATCAGATCCTAAGTGGGGAGTACCAGAGGGCTCCATTGTCTTGTGCCATCCTGAGCACCATCAGGAATTGTGGCCAATGGGAGTTGTGAGAGGGTGCCTCCCTGCCACTGCATCACTGGCTGGGGGTACGTCTACACAGCAGTGTTATTTCAGAATAACTGACATTATTCCCAAATAACACAGTCCGCATCTGCACAGAAAGCTATTATTTCGACACGTCAAAATAATGGCAAGCTAGCGGACTTCTTATTCTGACTCCTGTAACCCTCGGTTTTACGAGGAGTAAAGGAAGTCAGAGGAAGAGAATTCTCTCTCAGACTTCCTACTGCGCAGGCAGCACCAAAAGCTGAAGTAAATTATTTTGACTATGTAATTAGTGTAGCTCAAGTGACACAGATTATTTCAGCTTTAGCCCTGCTGGGTTGATGTGACCTGGGAGCCACCTGAAGTAAGCCTGTGCCTCAATCCAAAGTCCTAATGCCCTGTCCCAGCCTGAAGTCCTCCCTCCCATACCCTGAACCCATCATATCTGGCCACACCTCAGAGCCTGTACTCCCAGTTAGATCCCTTGTTCCTGCCCACACTTCCTCCCTTCACCACAGGCCATAGCGGCACTTCACTTACAATATAAAGTTAGTAGAATATTGGAGGCCAGACCCTTGGCATAAGATTTCCAACTCTCTACTCTCATAAAAGTGACCATTCTAGCCTCGCTCCTTCCTTCACTACGAGTGAGGGTTGGGGAGAGCAAGCCATAGAAGCAAGGGGAATGTAGTGAGAAGGGGGTTAGGGCCTCAGGAAAGAAATGAGGCTTGGATGTTTGTTTTAGGGAGAGTAGAAAATGGCAATCCTATGCGGAGGGTCTGACCTGCAATATTCTACCAACTTTATGTTGCAGGTGAAATGCAGCTCTGTCAGAAAACTGGATTGTAACAATGGTGTCTTCTAATGCAACTCATATCTTCCCTTTGACAAATTTTCAACTGCTGAATAGCTGTAATCAAGTTGTAAATCCACTGACATACCAATATAACCAAGATCAGAATTTGGCTCTGTAGACTGAAATCAGAATAACTGACAAAACATAAAAGCAAAAAACAACACAAAACAAAAAACCCCAACTTTTTTAAATTATAAAGTTGGGAGGACTAGGAAAAGAAGGAGAATTGTATGCCTATAGTTCAGGGCTGGAAACACAGTACTATTTTCTGAATATGCTAAGAACTTGCTATTAGACCTTGAAAAAAAATTGTACTCACCCCTCCTACCTTGCACCCTCAATCTATAGAAAAAATAAGTTAATACTATATACACCTGTGGTTATTAGAAAGCTTAATTTCATTAAAATATGTAACATTCTTTGAGATAAATAGCTCCATAGAAGGATGTGCTATATTTAGCACTGCATTGCCAATACAGCCATGGGAAGTAAGCTAGATTTTTTTTTCTGACTTGCAATCAAGAATTGCTGTCCTATTTCTAATTCTAGAATCGTTAGTAATAGTTGTACATATAAACCAGAAACAACAAACAACAGCAACATTTGACTTCCAAAACTCCAGGTGAATTTGAAACCCTGGAAGCTGTGGGAGAAGAGGAAGAAACCATCATTTTGATGTGAACAGATTTTACGTGGAAGACAACCACCTAACCTCAAGATGATTCTTACCAACACACACAGAACATACCACACTAATACCAACCCTGGTACCTTCCCTTGCAACAAACCCCATTGCCAGCTTTGTCCACATATTCACTCTCCTGATACCATTATTGGACCTAACGAAGTGAGTTATAAGATCAAGAACACATATTCCTGCGCATCCAGAAATATAATTTATGCTCTCGTGTGCCAAAAGTGTCCATCTGCTATGTACATTGGACAAACGTCTCATACACTTTGGCAAAGGATCAATGCCCACAAAACAGATATTAGACAGGATCACAAAGAAAAAACAGTTTCTTGCCATTTCAACCAGAAAGGACATTGTCTCAATGACTTGATTACCTGCATCCTGCTTCAAAGGCCTTTTAAGACTACACTTGAAAGAGAATCCTCTGAACTGTCATTCATGCTTAAATTTGACACTTTACGCATAAGTTTGAAAAAAGACTCTAATTATCTTACCCATTACAAAGATAGCTTCCCCAATTATCACCTCTAATATCATTAGTTCACAGGAATTTACCTCCCCCCCATCTCCCATTTGTTCTGAAATTTGATTTGTCCTTTTCATATATGTTCATTTTTTTAATTGTATCCTTTGGTATATATGGTTGCAACGATTTTCTTCCACTATTTGATCTGAGGAAGTGGGTCTGGCCCACAAAAGCTCATCACCTAATAAACCATCTTGTTAGTCTTTAAAGTGCTACATAGTCCTGTTTTTTGTTTCAATAAAATACAAGATACTGTACTGAGTACTAGTGTGCCTTATGTTAGTGTGTAACATTGTGTTGTCATATAATGTACCTTCAGGAAATAACTTTCTTGGTCGTTTGCATAGTGAACACTGTTTAAAAAAGCATCTCGTTGCAAGAATCTACAAGATTTGAGGATTTTTTTTCTTGAACAGTAGACTACTTTTCTGTCTAAACTTATGTTTTACTCATAAACTGAAGAGAAATAAGCAAGGCTAGTCAATGCACATGTTGGACTCATGCCTCTGTATAATTTATTTTTGGAAGGGTGATGGTCATAACTCTACAATTGTCCCTTCTTTTTCTTTCAGAATGTTTAGGTTAATAGACCTCATCAGCTCCAGCCTGATTCTAGCGTGCATATTTATACCTGCCTCTGGAAATTTCCACTACATGCATCTGACGAAGTGGGTCTTTGCCCACGAAAGCTTATGCTCCAACACTTCAGTTAGTCTATCAGGTGCCACAGGACTCCTCGTCGCTTTTTTAGGTGAATAGCTGTAATTCTGAGGAATTTGGAAGAGTGGCTGTTGCTCCAACTGGCATTTAAAAACCTTATGGAGCAGCAATTTCTGCTAGTAGCCGCACACTTTTCAATCTTGCTTGTCAAGTTCCATAAAAGAGGTTTATTTCCAAACAATGTGTGACTATCACCAGCTTGCCCAAATTTTTTAGTTTTCTTTCTCTGCAGATCATTGTTGACTGCTTTTCAGCCCTTCAAAATTTGGTGTCTGAATCCAGTCATCTCCAGTTCCCTATATTTCTTCGGTCATATTCTTTTCACCTGTGCAATGCAAACATTTGATGTAGATACAAATAAAAGGGATAGAACATAATTCATAGCCTGGCCAAAAAAAAAAAAAAAAAAAAAAAAAGGACAGACGTTAAACCTGTATTTGGAACTTTAAATTTGTGATCATTTTCTAACACTCAATACAGCGGAAACAAGTCTGCCAGGACATTTAACACCAATCATGACTTAATATTTCCAAGGTTACTTCACTGTAGGTGTATCAAACCGGCTTATTCCTAGCTCCTTCACTACTGGCATTGCATTCAGGTTATTACCCACTTCAAATGCCATTTTAGCTAAGTCATAGTTCATTTTCTTCTGGAGATGGCCAGTGAGTTATTATGTCCACTAATAACAGTCAGAATTGACATGCCTTCAAAGTGACCTGCAAAGAACATTTCTGTAAATTGGAAGTCTGGGGTTATCTTTTTATCTACTATATATTTCAGAGAGCTTGTGTGTCTGTTGGTCTGTGAGTCTTTTTGTTCAATAACTCCTCCTAAATAGTAAGAATAAGGACCACCACATTTGATATGCAGCTTCCTCTTACCATAACTTAAAGCACTGAAAGGGTTTGGTTGTGCCAGGACAATGGGATACGCCTGGAATGTGATTTTTTCTCATAAATGGAAATGAAGGGGTCTGCTAGCAGGCATAATTATACTGTATAGAGACCACACGGGGCAGCAAGGGCCAGAGATGGGGAATGGGACAGCCATAACCTCAGTGGGGTAGCAGTATCTACTATATATATTTGAGAGAATGTTTTTGTGTCTGTCTGCCCCACAGCCAGGGACATGCATCCCTCTTCCAGTTGTGGCCACTGCAGCTGCAGCAGTATGGACAAGTGCTTCTCACCTGTCCCTAAGCTGCTGTGGTGATGGAGGACTGGGGTTGTCTTCTCTTTCCAGGGCAGCCTGCATACTCAACCCCTCCTCCCAAGCCCCATTATAGAGCAATAATTTAAATGAAGAAAAACAAAAACTAATAGTTCAGTGAAGGACCCAAGCAACATTGAATAAATTGTCTAATGGTATATAAAGAAGAACTGAAAGAGGGATTTTTTTCCTACTTGCCATTTAGCTTTATATTACAAAGAATGTCAGCTCTTGTCTTCCCCAGATGTTTCACGGAAGTACACAAGAACAGTCATACTGTGTCAGATCAAGGGTCTATCTAGCCCAGGGTCCTGTCTTCCAATAGTGGCCAATGCCAGGTGCCCCCAACGGGAATGAACAGAACAGTTAATAATCAAGTGATCCATAATTTGTTCCATATTCCCAGCTTCTGACAGATGGAGGATAAGACACCATCCTTCTCCCTTCTGGCTAATAGCCATCGGATGGCCCAATCCTCCATTAATTTATTTAGAACTTTTTCGAATCCTGTTATAGCCTTGTTCTTTATCACATCTTCTGGAAAGATGGGTACCATGATTGAGTATGTGTTGTGTGAAAAAAAATGCTTTCTTCTTGTTTGTTTTAACTTCTGCTGCCCATTAATTTCATTTGGTGACCCCTGCTTCTTGTGTTATGATAAGGAGTAAATAACACTTCCTTTCTTCACAGCAGTCATGATTAATAGATCTCTATCATATTCTCTCTTAGTCAAATCTTTCCCAAGATCAAAAGTCCCCGCTGTGTTAATCTCTCCTCATATGGAAACCATTACATACCCCTAATCATTTTTGCCCTTTTCTGAGCCTTTTACAATACATCATTTTGAGATAGGGTGACCACATCTGCCTGCAGTATTCAAGATATGGGTGTACCATTGATTTATATGGAGGCACTATGACACAGAGGCAGCAAGGGGTGGGGGGAGAAATGTGAATAGGCAAGAAGATTAACCGATAAGCCTAGGCTTATTTGACTACTTGTTTATATTTGACTACTTGTTTACATCCCCAATTTTCACAAGATTAAATTTATGGGGTTCTGCATGGATGCAGGGCTCCGTTAATTCAGAGGTTTTCAAGCTATGGGTTGCAGCCTAATGCTAGGTCATGAAATGACAGGAGACCAGTGGGAGTGCTAAGATAGGCTTCCTACCTATTCTAGCACCTCAGACTGTGCTGTGCCACAACAGGATTGGCTCTAAGGGTACGTCTAGACTACCGCGTTTTGTCGACGGAAGTTTTGTCGACAAATACTGTCGACAAAACTTCCGTCGACAAAGAGCGTCCAGACACATTGAGTTCTGTCGACAAAGCAAGCTGCTTTGTCGACAGAACTCCGTAGTCTGGACGCAATGTTACAGGCAATAACACCTTCTGTCGACAGAGTTCTGTCGACAGAAGGTGTTATGCCTCGTAAAATGAGGTATACCAGCGTCGACAAAACTGCTGAGTTCTGTCGACGTTATGTCGACAGAACTCAGCAGTAGTGTAGACGCTGGTATAGTTTTGTCCACAAAAGTCCACTTTTGTCGACAAAACTAGGTAGTCTAGACACACCCTTAGAGAAAGAGAGCTCTGTGCACTGCCCCTGCCTGGAACACTAGCTCTGTAGTCCCATTGGTTGAGAACCAGATGCAGCATGGTCTGTGATGCCTGGAGCTGCAGGAAGCCTGCCTTAGCAACCTTGCTGCACTGCTGGCCAATAGCTGCTCATGCTAAGCCCCTCCTATGCAGGCCTAGAGCCCCCTCCTACATGCCAAATCTCTTGTTCTCAGCCCCACCTCAGAGCCCACACTCTAGTCAAATTATGTTGCATTATGGGCATCAATAATTTTCTTCAATGGGGTCATGAGAAAAAAAATGTTTGAAAACCACTGCATTAATTGACTTAAAAGACCTGAGTTATGTCAATATAGCACCAAAGCTATGCTAGTTTTTAGATGATGTTAATCTGACCCAGCAAGTTTTAAACAGGGTGACTAAAAGTTAGAGCTGCTCAAAATTTATCTTATTAAAACTAATATTTGTGAAATGGAAAACTCAAATTCATCCTCTGACTTCTGTCAAAAATTGAATTAGCCCCTCTCCCACTTCCCCCCGTCTGCCACAAAAAATGAACATTTTCAAGGTAGGGAGGAGGAGGGAAACACACACACATTTTCTGGCCTGCTCTGCTAATAAAAAATTTCACCTCTTAATTGTTCAGCTTTTAATATTGCACCTATGAAGTAATTTTATTTCATGACTTCTCGAGTCAGAGGGACTTTTGTGTTAGACACAGCCCTAACATCTACTGTAAAAGATGAAGAGGGTTTTTGTTTTGTTTTGTTTTTTTACTGGAAAAAAAAGCATTCAGGTATTCTTTATACATCATACAGAATCAGACAAACAAAGAATGGCACAAGTCCAATTTTTTCCCATTAGTACCTCACCTTTAAACAACAGGAGATTCTATTGACAAATTGTAGACATTAAAAAGTCTTGAAATAAATGTATCTAGAGTCTGCACCTGTTGGAAGTCAATATTAAAGCTCTCACTAACTGCAGTGCTGCAGGATCAGATCCTTAGTCAGATCCTATAAAGAGCTCCACTACACAGGCATAATACCTGTGGAACAGAGTATAGAATTATACCAGAGATAAAGACCTTTTTTGTTCACATTCCTAAAGCCTTTTGAGTATCCAGTTTCTCACACATCAAGGAAAGCATTGTGACAATTATTTTCTCCGATGCTATACTATTCATTTGTCATCTCCCCAAAAGTCTGTGTACCCCAACTCACCTTTTGAAGCCACGTTAGAAAGCTAAGAAGTTTTTGAAACCCATTTATAACCCCTTTTATATTCAGTCACTGCCTTGCTTTTAAAGAACCATGATTATTGAATTCATGTTCTCCATGTACCACTCCCAGTATTTCATACACAGTCAATACAGCCTGTCTCTTAGTAAACAAGTCAGAGGCATGTTTGAGTAAGTTGAATTCAGCAAAGAATTATCTAGCATATCCGTCCTATTGACTCAATACCACATGAAATTAATTTCAAGACTATTTATGGCTTATAGATCATTATGCAGTCACTAGATGGCAATATTTTTAGTGCTTGTTGACCTAGTTTGGATTTGAATTGGTGCTGAAAAACCTTCAAACTGGTCCCCTGATTTATTCATTCTATCACCTGTTTGCCCTAATCTTGCCTGGGGAAGATCCCCTTTGGTTGGGAGGCAGAGCGTGACTCAGTGCAGCCCATGCTGCACTGCACTCACTTGCAGCATCATCCTCCAGCAGCTGCAGGGACCGAGCCTGTAGATGAGGGTAGCATGGGGATGGAGCTTCCCCCAGCACTCATGGCAATGTGGCTCCAGAACAGCAAGGGAAACAGCATGCACAGAGCCACCTCCCCCACTGTCCAGGCAAGGCCAGATAACGCATAGAGGCTATAATGCCTGCGTCTCAGGCCTCTGAGCTAAGGGGACCTTGAAAAAAGATCTGTATGTGTGGCAGCTCAGAGATCTAGCCCAGGGCTCTGGACTGCAGCCCCTAACGGCCCTTTCTTAATCCAGCCCTGTATGCAGTGATCTGCTCAAGGTCATTCTTGGCAGCATCATTGGTGCCCATGTGGAGAAATAGGAAGGGGTAGTGGTCTGATGGCTTGATCATTCTTTGCAGACACTGAATTCTAGTTCCAGGCAAGCAGCACACTTTGATTTTTCTGCTTTGGATGGCAGATGGATGACTCCATCCATGTTAGGAGTTATTCTCCACAGTTTACACAGGGGTGTGATCTGTGAGATTAAATTCTCCAAACAGAATTTAGAAAGGTTCATTCATATGATAAAAATATCATTCTATATGTTGTAACAATAGTTTGCTAGAATTAATTGAAAAATACAAATTCAACGGTGGCAACACACAAAGCAATGAAATTGGCCCAAGTTCAAAATTCACCCTCTGCCTTGTGCTCCCCTGAGAAACATCTTTGGCAGGGAAGACACTACATTGCTTTCATGCAATCCTGATAGCCTGTCTGTCCCACCAAAGCTATTTCTGAACCACACAGGAACCTTCAAACAGCCTTCCCATCTAGAAAGAATCTGATGTGGCAAATATCCTGAGGAAAGTTATGTGGGGACTGTCCAGGAAAAACTGTGAACACAGAGCTTTGAGAGAGCTTCAATACAACTCCAAACCTACCACTCAAAACACTTGCCTAATTGTAAAATCATATTAATTAGGATACAACCCAGTCAAACTCATGATTCCCCCCTTTGCCCACTGCCGCATTTATTCAGAGAAAAAGCTTTTGTCCTGTAGTGTACAGGGAACAGTTTTGGAAGGGCCTCATAATGGAGAAGACATGCCTCACATAAGGAAATGAAGGAAAACACACTGTGGACTGCACTTTTTTTCTCTCTCCCAGCCCCCATTCTGTTTGTTTGAAAGTGATTGTAGGCCAGGTCATAGCTAAAAATATGTGAGTAGCTCAACATATAAAAACATTCCCTCTACACTGAATTTTCACCACATCATAACATTTTGTGTTCAGCTTTAATTAAAGAATACATCTGTAGCCTAGAGGAATTAATATACACTATAATAAAAGGAGAGGCATCTGTCACGCTGTCTGTCAGAGAGAACATTTGAGAAGACTTGAGAAGTTTCAAGGGGTAGGAAGGCCCCCAGCCCCACCTACAGCCCTGCCCCCTCTGCTGAGGCCCCACACCCACCCTGAGAAGAGGAGGAGAAGGAGCAGCACACCGAGTGCACACGCCACAGGGAGGAGAAGAGTACACGCGCACGTGCCCCAGCATGCCTGGAGCAGTGAGGAGGGAAGAGGATGTATAGCCACAATCCCACCCCCGCGAGCAGCAGGGAGGAAAGAGTCTGCATGGCCCAAGTCGGCCCAAGCCTCCCCGGCCCTGGGAGGGAGAAAGCTACATGGCTCCAGACTTCCAGACCCCGGGGCAGCAGGAAGGGAGTGGCCATGTGGCAAGAGCTGGCCCAAGCCTCCGTGCCCCTCAGAACAGTGGGGAGGGAAGAGGCCATGTGTACTCACCCCGCTACCCTGCACCTAGCTAATGCAATGGGGGCAAATGATGGTGAAGAAAGGTTATATTGGACTGGTTCACTTGGGTTAGGAGATCTGCAGACCAGTTCTGCAGAATTGTACCCATCATTGCCTCTATATTTTCCTGTCTCTCCCCATGGGACACTCTTGCTCTCTTATAGCCACATACATGGGAGAAGGAAATATTTTCAAAGTGTATTTCAGGAGCAGGAACTTAAAAACAAATCAGTGATGAGAAGTAATCAGCATATAATTGGAGAAGGAAACATTAAGTACATTTTAACATTTTATTTAGTATGAATTATAACTGGTATAAAAATTGAATGGTTTCACAAAATATGAAGATTTCAAAGCCATTTTTATTCTAAAATGAAATTCTTTTTTTTTTTTGAAAAATGTAGATATTCTGAAGCATTAAGGTTTTTCTCTCTCAATCTTTCCCTTCCCTTCTTTTTCATTAGATTTGGTGGCAAAAAGAACGATACCCAGGGTTTCCTCTTCAACATACCCTTTTATCTATTTTCTCTTTACCACAAATTTTGCAAAAGTTGATATAGAAAAGTGGAAAGAAAAATAAGTCATTCTATTGAGATCAGTGACCCCTGCCAAAACAACAACAAAACACATACGCACACAATACAGCTCCAACATTAAAGTCTAGTTGGGATGAAAGGGAGAAACACTTTGACAATCACAATTTGTCAGGCTTACACAAGGGATAACAGCACAAAGATATTAAAACTTGTCAAGAAGATTTGTAATAGACGATATGCTTTTAATGATACTAAGAGAGATCACTATAGATGACATACTGGCTAAGCAAATTATCTGCAAGAATTCATTTTGTGTCAATTTCTATTCATGGAAAGCAAAGCACAATTTCTTCAAAATTTATTTGACAAGTAAACACACCGGCACGGCCCAGTTAGCAAGTTTCTCAAAGTGGTTTCACAGACTTTTGAAAAGAGATTAAAAAGACAGGAACTTTTCATCTTAGAAAAGAGGAGAATAAGAGGAGATATGATACAGGTCTATAAAATCATGAGTGGTGTGGAAAAAGTGAATAAGGAAAAGTTATTTACTTGTTCCCATAACATAAGAACTAGGGGTCACCAAATGAAATTAATAGGTAGCAGGTTTAAAAGAAACAAAAGGAAGTTTTTCTTCATACAGTGCAGAATCAATATGTGGAACTCCTTGCCAGAGGAGTTTGTGAAGACCAGGACTTTAACAGGGTTCAAGAAAGAACTAGATAACATTCATGGAGGTTAGGTCCATCAATGGCTATTAGCCAGAATGGCTAGGAATGATGTCCCTAGCTTCTGTTTGTAAGAGGCTGAAAATGGATAACAGAGAAGGATTGTGTGATGATTACCTGTTCTGCTCACTCCCGCAGGGGCATCTGGCATTGGCCAGACAGGACTGTCAGTAGACAGGATACTGGGCTAGATGGACCTTTGGTCTGAATGTGTACGGCCGTTCATATTCTTATAACAAAGATTTTTTAATTCTCCTATGCCAGACCTCTGTCCCCCCCAACAAATATATATCCTCTCACTCTAATTGAGCAAATATCATAGTTGAATTCCAGTTTTGTTGGGTAGATCTAATTGGTCAAAACTCATGGTATTATTTCTATTCTCATTGGGCAAGTGTGTATTTGTGTCTGAAGTATTTGTATGCATGAGACATTAAAATGCAGTTTAAGAATGCTAATGCATACAACTCTGAAATTCACTTACATGAATCGCTGTGCCAGTAAAAAATCTCATGAGTGAAGTTAATACAAGAGGAATGCAAGCCAAGTCAGAATACAATGATTAATTATCGATAATGCTACCATATGTTATGGTACCACCCCGCGTCCCAATAAGGGTAAAGGCCCTTTGTGCAGTACAAACACAACAGTAGATATTTTCCTTCCTTCAGTAAGCTCTTTTATAGGCCTATACTGCAGTGAGGTCAGTGTTTCTCAAAGTGGTCTGCAAAACCACTTTGACAAACCTGCTAGCTGGCCGTGTCCCTGTTAGCAGTGTGCTTACTTACCAGCGCCACAGTGCCTCACAGCTCCCATTGGCTTTGGTTTGCCGTTTGTAGACAAGGAGAGCTGCGGAAAGTCGTGGCACATCCCTCACCACTTCCCGCAGTTCCCACTGGCTGAAAACAGTGAACTGGAGCTAATGGGAACCATGAGGCTCTGTGGCCACAACACTGATAAGTAAACTGACCAGCGTGTCCATTAGCACATTTCTCAAAGTGGTTTTGCTGACCTCTTTGAGAGAAATTGCATTAGATACTTGCAGCTGGCATATGATTTGGGCTCCTGAAGCTTGGAGTGAGACACTGTTTAACTGCTGTGTAGATGTTCAGGTTTGGGTTCTGGTATTCTGCCCCCTCACAGGATCCTAGAGTCTAGGCTGCAGCCTGAGTTTCTGGACCAAAATTAAACAGTGCCATGGTCATGTGAGTCTGAATCAACTGGCATAGGCCAGCAGTGGGTGTACAATGCCAGTAGAGCCACAAAGGCACAATCCAGTATCTGTCAATGAGAGTCTATTTACCTGGATGTACTTTCAATAAGGCCATAATGCAATTATTAAAATTTTACAATGACCAATCATGGGCAGTTCTTTGCAGTAGTAGCTGCCAGTGCTCATGCTGACTCAGAAAGATACTCATACAGTGTAACATTTAAGCACATGCTTAGTTAGCTTCCTTTGAAGTCAGTGGGACTAGCCTGCATAAACAGATGCTTAAAGTTATAGCATTACTATCCTGAATAGTCATGGACTTGAATTTTGAATGGCTGGGAGCTGGCAGTACTGATGAATCAGTCCCTAAAAAGTCAAGATTGTTTTAAGAATCTTAAAGGTTTTATTTGAATGTCATTTTTATCTACCTTCTTCTTTCAGGATTTGTTTTCAAGAATTTCTTCCCAACCACAGAAGCAACTCCCCCTCCCCCTCCAATTAAATGGAGTATTTCTCATACTCCAATTACTCCAGGATCTAAATCTTTGAGACCAAACAATGTTGAGACACTATACAAAAATCTGAAGAGGACAATGCTGGTCTTACAGTTATGTTTCAATGCTTGCCTAAAATGGGGCCTTATTTACTTTATTAAAATGAGTATATCACTGAATCATTAATTAAGATGAAACTTCCCATTCCTAACATCCAAACCTGAGAAAGTGTGTTAGGTTTCACTTAAGTAAAAATGAATGATCTGACAAACAGCAATATTGACATCTTACACATTTCTTCCATCAGAATTTTATTTAAACCAGATATTGACATTTAAGTCCTCTGTGCATATTTTGTTCTCCTTTACTGATGCTTATTGAGTAAGGACTCGTGATCCAGGATAACTTTCCTCCTCTTTTTAGCAATATTTTAATGTAATATTAGATCCCTTTACTACCAGCCAGCTGATGTGGCATCCAATGTCCACTCCTAGACAATTACACAACACAAACTTATGACAGGATTTAATCTACCTTATTGAAATAAGAGTTTCCCTTCAGTCCCACTGTGTGTTAAAAAGCTGACTCACAATCTGCTGTCTCCCCTTATTTGAAAGTGAAGAGGAGCAGAGAAACAGTTAATGTTGACATTTAAAGTATCATCATTGCCATCTGAGACAGTCCCCGCTGAAATGAATAGGAGAGTTCATATATCAGAGTTACTGTTTCAGGGTCTGTGAAAAATCAGGTAGACACCTCTGTGTCAGATACATTCTGCTCATATTTGGAAACTTCATAAGCCATAACAGCTGAAAACTTTGTCACAGAGAAATATGAAAGCTACAGCTGAAGGACAATTGAAAGGCCTATCTACTACTCCCCAGTTACTTCTTGGGAGATGCTGTGTACTTCCTACACGTTGAAAAATGGTGATTGAGATATGCCTGAGTATCATAAAATCATAGATTAGGGGTTGGAAGAGACCTCAGGAGGTCATCTAGACCAGCCTCCTGCTCAAAGCAAGACCAATCCCAACTAAATCATCCTAACCACCTCCCTAGGTATCCCATGCTAGTGTTTCATCGCTCTCCCAGTAAAATAATTTTTTCTACTATCCAATCTAGACATCCCCCACTGCAACTTGAGACCATTGCTCCTCATTCTGTCATCTGCCACCATTGAGAATCTCTCTCCATCCTCTTTAGAATCTCTTTTCAGGTAGTTGAAACCTGCTATAAAATTCCCAAGTATTCTTCTCTTTTTCTGAGTAAATAAGGTTAGGTCTCTCAGCCTTTTCTCATAAGTCATGCACCCCAGCCCCCTAAAATTTTGATGTCCTTTGTTGGAAACTCTCCATTTGGTCCACATCCTTTCGGGGGGGGGGGGGGGGGGGGGGGGGGGGGGGGGAGGGTGTTGAGGGTGGTGTGTGTAAATAGACACAATACTCCAGAAGTGGCCTCACCAGTGCCCAATAGAGGGAAACAATCACTTCCCTCAATCTGCTGGCAGCCCAATGTATTGTTACCCTTCTTGGCAACAAGGACACATAGTTGACTCATATCCAGATTATTGCCCACTGTAATCCCCTGGTCCTTTTCTAAAAAAACTGCCACTTAGTCATTTTCAAGCCTCTAGCAGTGCATAGGATTCTTCTGTCCTGCGTCCGTCTGTACATAGCAGACGGACACTTTCGGCACATGATACCATTATTGGACCTAACCAAGTGAGTTATAAGTTCAAGAACACATATTCCTGCACATCCAGAAATATAATTTATGCTATCATGTGCTGAAAGTGTCCGTCTGCTATGTACATTGGACAAACATCTCTGACACTTCGCCAAAGGATTAATGCCCACAAAACAGATATCAGACAAGATCACAAAGAAAAAACAGTTTCTTGCCATTTTAACCAGAAAGGACACTCTCTCAATGACTTAACCACCTGCATTCTGCTACAAAGACCTTTTACATCTGCACTTGAATGGGAATCCTCTGAACTGTCATTCATGTTAAAATTCGACACTCTCCGAGAAGGAATGAACAAACACTCAAACTATCTTACCCATTACCAAGATAGCTTCCCCAATTATCACCTCTAATACCATTAGCTCACAAACATCCCCCTCTCCCCACCTCTAATATCAATTCACAGACACTTACCTTCCTTCCTTCCTTCCCCCGCCCCCCCGTACCTCCCTCCTGTTCTGAAATGTGATTTGTCCTTTTCATATGTGTTCATTTTTTTAATTGTATCCTTTGATATATATGGTTGTGACTATTTTCTTCCATTATTTGATCTGAGGAAGTGGGTCTGGCCCACGAAACTCATCATCTAATAAACCATCTTGTTAGTCTTTAAAGTGCTACATTGTCCTGCATTTTGCTTCAGAGGGAAAGAGGAAATCCTAAGCAGACTCACACAAGAGCAGCAATGATGTGTGGTTTTAAATATAGTGGTAGCCTGGCACTTTGAAGAGAAAGTAGCAGCTTGGGTTCCTCTCAGAAGCACCACCAACATTCACACCACTTAAACTCTCAGAAAAGGAGAGCCTTTTATATAGTATCAGATTTTGCTGTCAAGATTTTTTTGAAAGCAGCAATTCAATCATTTTTGTGCAAGAAAAGTAATTGAAAACAGAAGAGACACATATGAGAAGCTTATATTACACCATATTTAAGAAAGGATTTAGGGATGATCGGTGAATATACATGGCCGTAAGATTAAATTCAGCAATGGGTAAAAATATTGGAAACTCAAGTCACCAGGGATATAGTGGAATACTTACAGAGCTATAATTTAATTAAAGATAATCAGCATGAATTCACAGAAGGTAGATAAAGTTTTTAAATAAAAGTGTTAGGAATATAACAGAGTATAATTTTAGAGAAATTGTTGATACAATGTCACACAAAAGACAAGAGTGCACATAAAGTACTGTGTACAACTTGATTTGGAGAATAAATTCAATATTATGAGCCAGAGTTTGCTTTCCTGTACCAGTTCAGCTATATGACACTTTTTTTTCCATCAAGGGGTTGAACTGGTTATGGAACAGGAGATTCTGAACCCGCTGTGTAATGTGTTAAATATTTTACTCTACAAAATGCAATCTAGGAGTAAAATTACTGCTGAGTAAAACTTTTGTGCTATAACCATGTGAAACTTCCTGGTTCAGATCTTGGGCAAATCACTTAGTCTCACTGTATCTCAGTTCCACAACTGTAAAATAAAGATGACAGTACTCTGACAACTCTCTCCAAATGCAGTGATATTCAGAAAAGTGACTGGAAAAAATGGCTTCCCAAACTTTATTCTCTCATTTTTCATATCATGTTTGCTCCTTTTACAAATTGTCCCCAGACCCCACAGCATGGCAACTCAGATATTCTTAGGAGTATTTACAGGTGGGAACAGGAAATGACGACACAAGTAAGATAGTCCACCTGCCCTCTTTGCATGCAAGTACCCAAAGAATGTGCATAAGAATAATTATTTTCCAAATGCTCTGGAAGCCTGAACGGAACTGCTCACACTTTCATTCTCCATCTTTTTTCCTGATTTCAATATAAAACTATAACTAGAGTAATAGGCAATTCTCCCCCCCCCCCCCCCACACCCCTCCCCAAGTATATGATGGATCAAAAAGGCTGAACAATGTGACACAGAGAATTTGATCAGTGATTACTTTTCTAAATCTGAACCATGTTTGAGTGCTGTAAGTGACAGTATGTACAGACCCCAGCAGAAGAAGATGCTCATTTCTCAAATAGGAAATATATGTGTGCGTATGTGCATTTATATGTGAGGAGAAGATACTCGAGAAAGAGGCTTAAAGATTCCAAATATCCTCATTTGTAATGCAACATGAATCAGTCAAGTTAGGTATCTCTGGAGGTGGATTATGGTGACAATCAGTTCTTCTTGGGGAAGGGGGAATTATTTTGAAATTCCATCCAAAAAAAACCGTAAGTTTTCCCCTGATTGTTAGTAGTTCCATGCTGGAGTTGCTCTCAGACTAGGTTCTAGTGAGATATTGACAGCACAAAACTCACCCAACTGGCATCTTTGTTATCTTTATCAGAAGACAAACCAAGAACCAACTGAGCATTGTGGATGAACTACTCTCAAACACCTCAAGAAATATCAGATTTGAATGCACACCTGAGTTGCAACAGTGGTAAAATTAAAGCACAGCTAATACTTGTGAATCTGCTTTCTGGCTAAACAGATGAGCAAGAAGCATGCAAACTGAATTCCCTTTTTCTGTCCAGGCAATGGCCGTGACCTCTCTGTTAGAAGGACCATCTCAATGAAAAAGATCACTGTCCTGGGCTAAGTACTTTCGTCATCAGTATGTTACTCAATAAAGAAACATAAGTTCTACCCCCCAATATATTATCCCAAGACATTTCTCTCTTATAATGGAATCATGTGAACTCTTTGTCTGGTTTATTTTGATAAGACTTAAATTCATACATTCATTAAATAGATCAAACAATCTCCCACTTCTTTCTATGATGCATCTGTTCTTACCCACAATCCCAACCTCCGTTGTTCTGGCACATGAGACATAACAGATAATTCTATGTCTTCCTTGGCATAGATCAATTTATAAGCAGTGCATGAGCAAAATTTTGTATGAGCATTTGAAGCATTTTTGGAATAACAGCAGAGGATGGGAATTAAAAAAGAAAAAAAACCCGGAGAAAAAAACCTTAAAAAGGAATGTAGCACTGATGATAAATTATATTTGGAGTATTTGAATTTGACAAGTGCTGGTGGCATCTCAGACAAGTTTGTTTATTTCTTATTACTTTTCCTACCAACCACTGAACATGGAAAGTGTTGGAAAATATGTTTGCATTTGTATGTGTATAAGCAAATTGGTGTTTAAGATGAATATCTGGATAAATAAGTACTACAGAAATCAATTTGTTTTTCAGGTGAGAAAGTATTTGTAGACTATTCTCACATTTCTTATTTGGTCTCAAGCAGAAAAAGTAAATAAATATAATATTATCTTCCTCTCCCCCTTTTCTTCCTCCCTGTCTCTCTCACACAAACACACACATACATACATCAAGGCACTGAAGATCTGTTTTAAATACAGGATGAAAGATGTATTCACTTGCTATCTCAGAATCAGACATCTTAGCCTGGAAAACCATATAACATAGAATAAAAATAAAACATTAGAAAACACGTTTCTTTTTGCAAGGCCTCAGGGGAGCTTTTTTCATTTTTCAAAGGTTTGAAAATGAACTTTCAAAAAAATTGTTACTTGTGCTCAGCTCTGCCCCCCCGCCCCCCAGTCCAGAAGCTCCATTTCCTTTCTTTCTTTTGCATCTCTGTCTTATAAAGGACTACATGCTACATAGGCAATCATCCTGGGGGGGACACAGCTCTCATGATTATGATTAACTACTTGCAGTAGTTTAGAGATTTCCTCAGATGTACTGTCACCATCTCTTCCAACTGCAAGTGTGAGCTTTTTGTTTTCAGTGTCTAATACAACATCCACTGAGTATAGATTCATCTCTACTAGAATAAAACCCGTCTCCCTTGAAAGGAGACCATGCCAGTGATGTGCAACCTTTAATATACATTTAAAATAAAACTGGATCCCCAATTGAGATAAAGCAGATCCCTGGCTTTAAATGAAATGTAAAAGCTGTGCTTACTTGCCAGCCAGTGCAGCTGAAAGTATGTGAAAGTGAAGTACACACACACACACACACACACACAGACAGATCAGCAGCCTCCTGTCAACTGACTTCTGTGGTGGCAGAATACCTATTGCCCTGAATGGGTGCATAGCATGGTTCATGATTGAACACAATATCTTTAATATACAAAGAGGGCAGAATACTGTGGTGGTAATAACATGCAAATTTATATATTTTAGATAGAGACTATGTTGATTAGTTGCAGAGGGGAATACCTGTCCCTAAATCTTTAGCAAATTCTAGTTATAGAAATTTTCATTGAAGTTCAAAAGTAGTAGGGGACATTCCATGCAATAGAGGAACACTCAGGGGTCTGTCAGCAATGTGTAATGAGTTAAGTGAATAATTCAGATTGAAGTTGATGGGGGTTAATTAACCTCAGCAATCACAAAAGGCACATTTGTTGGCAGTCTCAGAATCCAGGTTAAAGACCGAAAGGATACACTCTAAAGGCATGTCTACCCTAGAAAATTATTTCAAAATAACTAAATTTGAAATAATAACCCCTGAAATAACTATTTTGAAATAAGCTTATTCCCTAAGGAAAGCAGGAGTACAGATTTTGAAATAACCAGCCTGTTGTTTGGAAATAACGGGCGTTGTAGAGTGGATGCTCCGCTTATTATTTCTAAGTAAGGGGGGTTATTTCGTATAACTTCCTAGTGTAGACCAGGGCTTAGAGGTGACCACGGCTGAGGCACTTAAGCCAGCGTGGGCTACTCTGCTCCAAAATTATTCATGCAGTAATTTTTCTATAGCCACATAGAGCTCTTCTCTTCCAGAGCATTTAATTTTGGCACCTCTCACAAGCACAAAATTCACAAGTCAGTTTTTCAAGAGGCTGCTGCAAAGTTAAAACTCCTGCCTAAGAAGAAGTAAAGCTGCAAGCAAGTAGTTTTACCTACTCCAGTTTGTGTTGAGTTCACTTGTATGGTGCAAGTCAGGGTGGCCCATCATCTCCCTGTGTAATCACTATGACCAAGTCATCATTACAAATATTTAAATATCTTACCTAATTCCTAAATGGAAGAGTTTTACTCCTTGGTGACTATCTAGTAATCTTACAATCTACCTGAATAAGGGGGAGTGAAACTCAGAGGATCACAGGTTGGTCTTTTCTTCCCCTTGTTCCAAAGGTAGCAAGCTACATAAGCCAGTAAACACTAGGGAAGTGAAAGGTTAACCTGCTAACTGGTAAGCATCACCCTAAATGGATAATGTATTCTGGTTAACCATAGGGGCTGGAGCATCTCCCCGCCAGCCTAAGGCAGGAGGCTGCTTTAGCCCACGGGTCTGCTGCAGATCAGGAATGCTCTGGCCAGCTAGCCAGAGCAACCCCTGTTCTGTCTGGCCCAGCACCCCCACCACAGGAATGGGGCCAGCAGCCCCTGCTGTTCTGGCTCTCAGGGAGGTATCACTGCAGGTTCTGATGTATAAAGCTTATTTAAGCTCTATGCTGTAAAGCCCACAGCATGAGTAACTGGGTAATTACTGAGTTCTTCAGTAGTTACATGGTTATCTTAACCAACGTTTTACATCCTTAGTAAGCACAGTTAACTTCCTTTCAGCTACACTGACTGGTATGTAGAGAGGAAGATGGAGTACACTGTCAGAGGCAGAACAACAGCCAGTGAGCCGCAGTATTCAGTGGTAGCAGACACAGGGAAAGGAAGGTTCCTTATTGCCCTGAGTGAATGCATCGCATGGTTCATGACTTGGCTTGGCTCGGCTCAACATACTTTATATGTAGGAAAGGGTGAAAGCATGTTGGTAATAAAATGCAAATTTAAATATTTTAAACAGAGACTACCATACTGCAGAAGAGGCCCTCAGAGAGCTATAGATAGTGGAAAAAATCAGGGGTGAAGGTACAGTTAGCATGGAGGGGCAGCTTGTGTTATTTTATTGTGTCATCATTTAAGGGAACTTGGACAGCAGTACTTTTGGAAATGAAGGGCTGAAGCCTGGCTTGTTTACAAAGTTCCAGTTTGAAGGCCACTTTTCTGAAGGCCACCTGTGATCTGAACTTGTAATAAATGATAATTAACCTAATGATTATGTAACAGACAGGCAGAACCAAACCTAGGACCTATGGAACTTAGGGCATAAGCCTCTACAGCTTGAGTGATAAAGCCAACTAGTTTAGCTAAGGCCCTAGAACACACATTCCTTTCTCTCTGTAAGTGGTCTAAGTGCCACTACATGGGAGAGTAAAACACACCCAGAAGGTGTGCGGGTTAGAACTGCAACACAAGTCTGTTCACCGTGGACTGAAAGGGGCTTGTGGGAGCGCCTTCTTAAAATTAACAACATTATTTCTGAAGCTCAAAACCACTTCTGCAGTGAGCTCTGGAAGTGGAGGTTTTTGGCCATTGAAAAGAACTAAATTGCATTTCATAAAGTATAATTTTTATAAAATTACTTTATGAGAGATGCTACATGCATCTTCTCTAGAGGATTATTTATTATTATTATTATTATTTTTAAATATTTTTACCCTGCCTCTCTATTTAAAATAGTCGAGGCAACTTTCAAAATTTTAAAAGCACAATAAATATCACATAGATATATAAAAGTAAAATACAGAATCCCAAAGGGGGAAGGGGAGACATAAAACCACATCATACCACTTTGGATTGCCACTCATACCAACTCAACTTTACAAACATTTAACATTACACAATGGGTACATAGCGCATTTCAATTCTAAACATGTGTATTCTGCACCGGTGCTTTGGCCCCCATCCTGCAAGACCTAGGTTTGACTTATGAAAGCAGTCCCATTGACATCTATCTGAGTACAAGTAACTGCAGGATGTGGGCCTCAATACTTGACAAGAAAACTGTTATTGCCTCCCTCTTTGGTTGTGATTACATAAAAAAATGTTTAATGGGGAAAAAAATATTGATCTGTTTCTCCTCAGCTAGTACATGTGTCACTTGACATCCTTCAAGTAAAGGGGTTTTAAAATCACAAGCTTATAGGGTATGATTTTTGGGTTTTTTTGTTAGAGCGCTTTACTAAAGCATTTTTAGTCTTGGAGAGGATTTCACCAAAATTCTCTTCACTTAACCCATAATGAACATGATCATTATGTGCCCATAAAGAAGAATGGGGAGAAACAAAGGACTCATAAAAATATAGGCCTGAAGAAAGGACCTCAAGAAGTAATCTAGTCCAGTTCCCTAAAACAAGGAAGGATTTAAGTTCCCTCCCTTTAAACAATGATACTTTTTTATAACCAAGAGTGCACAGAACCTCACATGGCAAAAATGTTTTATTTTTCCTTTTTTTGTGAAAAATAGTTCCTCAGACAAAGCCTCAAAGAAAAACAAACAAACAAACCAAACCCCCCAAACTCACCTTTTCATTCTTTTCATTAAAGAGGGGCTTGCTTAGTTTCAAATACATTTGTGGTTGAGATCTATCCATGTACTCTCTGTTAAGGAAAAGCTTTCACTCAGGCCGATTTTTCCCAGCTTCCAGATAGTTAAGAATTTAGAAAGCCCTTTAGAAAATCTGAGGTAATTTAGGGATCTGCTAAATTACTGCACAGCTGGGAACAGAAGGAGACCCCTCCCTCCAGGGTTATTTAATAAAACTGTATCATAGAAAACACACAATACTTGCCAGGAGAATAATATCACAGCCAAGCACCATTTTCTTCACCACATTTTGGTTCTGGTACAGAGGAAACATCACTCTTTTCCCCACCTTTACTTACTGCCTGGAACAGATATCATATAGACACTAGTGAACCATATACTGCTACTGCTGAATTTACAGGGCCCACACACATGTAAACAGTTTTTCTGTATTTTTTAAAGGGACATTGCCATCTTTTTTTAAAAAATCAGATAAGTACTCAGGGGGAGGGAGGAGATTCTCATTCACACAGAGAGCAATTAAGGGCAGAAAGTCAGTGGGCATTGGGTGACTTTCTGACTTTGAAAATGCCTCCCTAGAATGTTCAGCTCACTGCTTCAAAATATCCTCAAGGGGATTTGGCTAAAAGTCATACAGTCAATGATGTGACAAACAATTCACTGTGTGATGCATACAAGATACTTTATTACGTCACACATCTCTAAATAAAAGGCTTGCATTGTATTCTCAAAGTCACCTACTGTCAAAATGCTGTGATAGTTGGGAAGCAAATATTGCATGAAAATGTTTGAATCTAAACTAAAACTGCTCTTTTTATTTTATTTTTTTACATTTTACTAATATTGAATTTTGTGAAACTCCATATATTTTCTACATGTAAGAACTGTGTGCCACACCCTCAGCCACTTTGTTGATGTCAATATTCCCCGTGATTGAAGCCAATGGAGTTATGCTGATTCACACCTGATGAGGATATGACTGCATGTTAAGATGTTGACTCTTGTTTACAGTTTAAAGCAAATCCAACTATTCATGTATCTAAAAACATTTGGTAAATGACTTGCCCGTGTAATATTTACAATAGCAATACTTACTAGGCTTTATCTTTGAAGCCATTTTACAAATGTCCATTACATAGATCAGTAAGTTGCCCTAATTCTACTGATTAAGCATGCAAGTAAGTCTATATAGGATTGGGACCTGTGATCGAGATTGTTAAAATAGGCTCAACTCCTATTGAAAGTCAGTGGGGACTTGTGCCTATGTTCCCTTTGTGACTGAAAATCTTCCCCACAATACTATTCCCATTTTACAGATGGTGAAACTGAAGCAGAGATTCAGCAATTTGCCTCAGACCGTACAGCAAATCAATTTCAGTAGGGCTGTGTCTACATTGGCGTGATCTTGCACCAAAGCGGCCACTTTTGCGCAAAAACATGTTGCCTGTCTACACTGGCGAGGAGTTCTTGCGCAAGAACACTGACGTTCTAATGTGTGACATCAGCGCTTCTTGCACAAGAACTATGATGCTCCGGCTCAGGAATAAGTCCTCTTGTGCAACTGTTCTTGTGCAAGAGGCCAGTATAGACAGGCAACATGAATTTCTTGTGCAAGAGAACCTGATGGCTAAAATGGCCATTGGAGCTTTCTTGCACAAGAGAACCCGATGGCTAGAATGGCCATTGGAGCTTTCTTGCGCAAGAGAGAGTCTACACTGGCACGGATGCTCTTGCGCAAAAGCACATCTCTTGCGCAAAGGCACATGCATTGTAGACTCTCTCTTGCGCAAATACTTTAACGCAAGAACTCTTGCATTAAAGAGTATTTGCACAAGATAATGCCAATGTAGACATAGCCTCGGAGTATTAAAATTCAGGAGGCCTTGGCAAACAAACCTCTGCACAACTCTCCTTGACTGTTACTTGTTACTAACTGCATGAATCAAAATCCATTGAAGTTTAATAGAGATATTTGTAGACACTTAATTGGTCTTTGGTTCATGTTCTCCTAACATTAGAGCAGAACTCATCTGCCCATTTCAACCAGGAAACAACTTTCTGCACAGATAATTACCTCCACCTGGGATCAACTCAGGATTCTTCTTTCATCTTTGTTTTTCCATGATAATAATCATTTGTTTCCTTTTTCTGGAAAGCAATGCAATAAAATCCTCATTGCAAATCCCAAAGGGACATGTCCTGTTTAATGACGGAGCCCCCCCTGCATCACTCTGTAGCTAGCCAACACAACAAAATGTTTTGCTTTCATTGAAACTGATAAGGATGTAATTTGTTAGGTCACCAGTTCTGACAGCATTAAATGTACAAGTTTAGGAGTGCTGCCTCATTTAAAGCCCTTAGCACGGCTGATTCAAATGACTTGTGTGATGTCAGCAGTACAGCATCATGACTTGCAGGATCACTTAAAGCCTAGATCCGCAAAATGTATTTTGGCAACTAATCTCTATTGATTTTAGTAGGAACCAGGCACCTAAATATTGATGAGGTTCTATACCTTAGTTCCTCTAAAAAGGGAGCTCTCAAAAACCGAGATTGACATATGCAGCAGTCAACACTTTCTCAGTCACTGGCCCCATGACTGAAGAAAACTGTTTCCAGAAGACACTGGTATCACTATGAACTGCAGCACATCACAACCAAATGTTGTACCTAGCCTTCCTTCACTAACATCCCCCCAAATCACATTCATGTAAGTGCACAAACCTTCCCTACAGCATGAAAGAAAGAGATGCAGAGTACTCATAAATACTTTCATAAAGGGGAATTTCTACATAGTGTAAAACCATTACTGTGTTTTCCGAAGCACCCACATCCTAGATACAAGTACAGAGGCCATGACCAAAGAAGAGAAATGTGGTTGAATGTGGTGTCCTAAGCCTTGGCAGTCTCAAATTGCTGAAAGAGCCCATTGAGGTAACTGGCAGCTTGTGACATATAGGAAAGGGTGAATGGACAAAAAACTTCTTAGCATCCTCACTCCTCAGCTGCTCCTAACCTCTGCAAAACTACAACTGAGAAACTTACCTGGTCCTAAGCGCCTGATTAAGGTTACAACAGGATTGGTCACAACAGTGAGCACTACTCTCATTAGTACAAGGGTGGGCAAGAAGTGGCCCATGGGCTGGATGCAATTTACCAGGGTTAGGCACTGGCAGGCCACCTAGGCCCATTATTCATCTGTACATCTGCAGGTGTGACTGCTCACAGCTCCCGTGTCGGCCAATCACCATTTCCAGCCAATGGGATCTGTGGGAAGCAGCAACCCAGCCTGCACTGCTTCCTGCAGCTCCCAGCAACCAAAACAGCAGACCATGGCCAACAGGAATGGTGAGCGGCTGTACCTGTGGCCTATCAAAAGCTAACCCTTGCATCTGGCCTGCAGACTGCTTATTGTCCACCCAAGTATTAGTATGTTTTTTACAGAATTAGACTCTCCTAGGATAAGCTGCTCACCAAATTGTTTCTCTGACTGCTGAATTGATTTGACACCAATGTGGTCTCTTCCATATCAATCAATATACAATGTTGCATGGTTCCTGTGATATTCTATGGCTTTGATACGATCATAGTAGAAACAGCAGACAGGAATATCTGCTTAATGTGCTGTGGCAAGCACACAACCAATTCAACTAAAGGTCATAAAAATAGGTGAGATGAACTTTGTCTCCCCCGAGGTCATACATGATTGTTCTCTGCACAATTGTGAAATATTATAAATACTGGCTGTAGAACAGCATATCCCAGAGGACATTTGGCACCAGAAGTCTTCTCCAGCTATGAAATGTTTTCACAGTGCAGTAGAAATCATGCAATGAGGCACCATAGGCCCACATGTTAACTGAGAAGAGATTTTTATTGTTTTCTTTTCTGCAAAATGAATTGAAAGGTACACTTTTTTTTTCAAGGCAATTATTCAGGTAACTACAGCAGCCCTTCGGCTAAAAATGAAAGTGACTCAGAAATCTATTTAGAAATTTTACTATCTAAGATAATTATGAAATAATGTAATTATTACTCTTAAATGTTACTCTTTTATAAAAGGAATAATTTCTGAGTGGATGCAATGACAAGTTTTTAATCAGATTATTGCCATAGAAAGGTAAAAGCTAATTATATAATTGCTGTATATATTTGAGTTTTAGAATGACTTGTTATTGTCTTTAATTGGCATCTTCAGAAAGATTCAGTGAGCCAGCTGCTTTGCCTGGAGTAGGCAAAATCATGCAGACTATTTGGGAAGCTGATGCTTTCACACACTGCACATAAAGTTACTGCTTCTTTGAATTCTGACCGATATGAAAGGGTGCATATGTATAATAGTAATTAAGACTTTATCTGACTTGAGGAAACCATTTCCATGATTTCTGCAAGCCCTATGCCCTAGTTACTTAATAATAACTCTCTAATCTGACCCATCACTCCATCTACTGCGAGTACCCAGAAGACTTGTACTAACTGCCCCAAGCATGATGCTCACAGGTACCAGAGGCAAGGCATTAATAGTAACAGATTCTCTGTAATTTATTTCCCCTCAAACTTGCTCCCATTTAGAAACTCCAGACACATTTCTTTACCCTGACTTTGCAAAGGCTGCAAATTACACACATAGCACTAGTGCTGGAGGGACATGGCTTGAAGCCAGTGGATTTCATCAACACTCTCGCAAAGTTCAATGAGGAAAAGGAAATTCAGAACGAAGCAGGCTTAATTCAGCTAAATGAAAGAAAAAGCCCAATGGGATCAAAACACATGGCTAGCTTCGCAAACTGCATAAACTACATTTTGCTAAATGTAAGCTAATAAAAGAAGAAATAATTGATTTTTCTAAAAAGGAAGGATGGGGCAACAATGTAAGCTACTGAATTCCCACTGGTTTTTGACAGAAAAGGAATAGCATTTTGGGTTAAATCTCCTTATTATGAGCAGAAATTGTAACATTACTGATTATCAAAGTTTGCTTGAGTTCCTACTATAAGGCACTACATTCAGTTGCTCAAAACTTTGCCAGACTTTAAGTATTTAGGCTAAAATGTCTATTCTGGGTAACTGTCTCAGGAAGAATAGTTTTGGAAAAATTCAGTGAAAATGGTCCAGCCATTTACAAGAATGAGGTTAGGGATAAGTACATAGAATCATAGAGCTGGAAGAGACCTCAGGAGGTCATCAAGTCCAGCCCCTTCCCAAGGCAGGACCAATCCTAACAATTTTGGCTCTGTTAACTGGTGACTTTTTCTTTGAGGAGCTTTCACATCCTGTTCCTTTTTGGTGCAAGTATTTGAAATTTGTCAGACAGATGGCCTTTGTGTTGGGCTCTGGTGTATGACATCCCCACGAAAATTCTCCCAAATTTAGCCAAGTTATGAGCTTATGAAAAAAATGCAGTTCACAAACGACATTTACTAGAGCTTCATGGCTAAATTCCCCAAATATTCTATTTGATCCAGTCTTGGGCTCAGCAGAACTTTCGATACAATCTCAGTTCTAGCTGCTGCAAGGCAAGTTGGGTCTGGGTCAAGGAAACTGAATTGAGAGCAGAACCCCATCTCCCTGTAGGCTCAATGCCCACTCTGCTGGTCTCTGGCAGGAGATAGCTGTCCAACTGAAGTTCAGAGAGGACAAGTTCCAGACTAGTAGATACGAAGAGGTTATTTGGGCAACAGTCCTGTGTGGTAGTAGCGATGGTGGAGAAAACTGGAACTGGGATCTGGAAGAAGAAAGGGAGACAGATCTAGTAAGAACCATGGTGCATGGAGTTTGCTGAGCAAAGAGATAGGAACAAGGAGCACAGAGGAAACACCAGAAGTAGGAGCTGGTGGGGATGATGAGAGTAGGTTTGGAAGTAACTGGAGGCTAGGCATGTATACATAGAGAATGGAGGCCGCGCGCCACGGGGTTCGAACAAGCCAGGATTTAAAAATGGCGGCGCCCGGCTTATGCAAATGAAGCCCGGGAAATTCAAATCCCGGGCTTCATTTGCAAGTGCGGTATGCCTACATTACCCTCCTAGTTCGAACTAGGAAGGTAGTGTAGACATACCCTCACAGAGATGGGGGAGAGAAAAAAATACTAGCAAATGAATCAGAGTTGAACAGAAACAGTCAACTTAGCACGGCAAAGGTTAAAAATAAAACCCAGCAACAGGCTAATGTTTTGATATCCTCTGGAAGTTGTTGCTCAGGGAAACTATGCTGCTTGCTCCTCCCATTCCCCTACAAGGTCCAGTATAGAACCCATTGGTAAAGTATCCCAGCTCCCTCCAGTACGAGTCCAAAAGCAGGAGGACAGCTTACTACTGTGATAGGTAATTTCATTTGTTCAGGTGAAAGAGCTCTGCGAAATGGATCTAAAGATTCCAACTCTGATCATGATTCATGTGGATGTCAATATGATACCGCACAGATGGAATTCTTGTGGGTTTTTTCAATTTCCCCTTTTAAAAAAACCCTACAAATTACATGCAAAGAAGTATATAAACAGAACACCAAGGGTTACTGGCTGGGCATTAAGAAAAAATAGTATGTGAGCATATAATTACAAACTGTATCATAATGCATATTTACAGGCGGCCAAATCTAACTAACAAATTCTGGTGCTTCCTAACTTCTGAATGCTGGGCTCTGCAACCTTAATAGTGCGTAATGCAGTTTGTTTGTATGTAATAGATCGTGCATTGATGGATACCTGGATATATGCAGGGTACCCAAATGGACACCAAAACCTTCAATGAGTACTTGTGTGCCAAGACGAGACATCTATGCAGCTAGTGCTTGAAGAAAAAAGATACTTCATGGCATTACATATTAACGAGAGACATTAACTAGTAGGTGCTAGTGTAGTGCTGACAGGCAGAACCAAATCTGCGACCTGTAGAACTTAGTGCATGAGCCTCTACCTGTTAAGCTAAAAAGCCAGCTGCCCTCTCAGCTAAGGCTGTAGAGGAAACTCGGTCTCTCTCTCTCTGTAATTGGTCTAAGTGCCACTACATGGGACAGTGAACCACACCCACTAGATGTGTGGGTTACACTAGGAGGTTACAGTACCTCTTCTATAAGTACTTGAAAATACTGTGTATATGGATGAGTGACATTTAGGGACATATTGTGCTCTGTTGGTCCCCAGCTACACAAAGGAGGAAGGATGAGGATGCAAGGAATCCTCCATGTACTTCTGAGCAGTGGTCACAACTGCAATGACTATGTTTCCTAAATCTATTTCCTCTCTGTTCCCTAGGGTACTAGGAATGGCCACCAATAGGATCATGATACCTGCTTCTATACATTGCTGGTTGGCCAGTAGTGGTGAGCATGCTGCTCCCCTTGTTCCACTGAACATTTATATTAGTAATCCCTTTGATTCCTGTACTTTTCTTTGGCATTACTTGCAATTTTGTTCCGCACACTTATCCTTTGCATGCCAGTTGCCATAACAACTCTGCATTTTGATCTTTTCCATCACTGTTTTCATCATATGAGTTTAGAAGTAGATTTTAATCTTTCAGGATTGCTGCTGTGGTAGAATTGTGGTACTCGTATGCAGACACACATCCTTGAAGGCAAAGGAATTATATTTGTTTTCAAAGGGACCTGGACATGCATGATATCAATCCAGTTCTGAGACCTAGATTACTACAGTGGGGTAGATTATTGAAGCCTTTTAACAAGGGATGGCACTTTGAATCTTGAAATCAGGATTTAATGTCTTTCTGAAAGATATGGTAAACTTTTACTAGAGGTTCATGGGAATGATGCAGGAATTTCTTGGTCAAATTAAATAGCCTGTGTTATGCTGTAGGTTCTACAAGAGATCATAATAGTCTCTTCTGACCTTCGATCTCAAGGCCAGAAGGAACCATTATGATCATCTAGTCTGACTTCCTGCACATTGAAAGCCACAGAATCTCAACCACCCAGTCTTGCAATAGACCTCTAACCTCTGGCTGAGTTATGGAAGTTCTCAAATAATGATTTAAAGATTTCAAGTTTCAGAGAATCCACCATTTACGCTAGTTTAAACCTGCAAGGGACCTCTGCCCCAAGCAGTCTGCCAGTCTGAGCTAGGGAAAATTCCTTCCTATTTGCAAATATGATCAGTTTGACCCTGAACATGTGTGCAAGACACACCAGCCAGGTACCTCTTAAGTGCCAATAATATCCTCAGCTCCGTAAAAGACGCAGGGCCTAATACAGCTCAGTTACATCAAGCTTACATTGATATAACTCGAAAGACATCAAGAAAAGTCAGGTCCAATTCTCTCTGTCCTCAGAATATTAAAATCTACATATGATTTTGTTCTTTCTCACTCTATTTGTTCTTTGAGCAATCACTAACTATTACTCTGGAGACCCACTCCTTTCAGAAATGATTTTCTTGAGTAAGTTCTAAGAGATGGCCCTTTAAAGAAAATATCTGAGGAGAAATTATGGCAGCTAAGGGATGAGTACAACTGTTAACATGAAGAAAAATAATCAGAATAGCAGCAACAAAGAATTAGGGGCAATTATTGGCATATTTTTTCAAGAGCCAAATAGTTGATTCTTGATAGTGCAAGTGACTGCATTCTTGAACTGCATTATAGGATGCAGATGAATTTGGTTCTCTCTCTTGGCATTTTAACGGGTTCAGAGAGAAACAGATTCTCTTCAATTTAAACAAATCAATGTTTTGTTTTTAATTAGGTTTTATGTGCTAGTAGAGTATTGCAGTTAAAGACCTACTTTCATTTAGCTAGCATTATTACTTATTGTGCTATAGTAAACCTCTCATGAAAAGAATTCTTTTGTTGAAAACCTTTCAGCCAACACAATCACAAATTTCAGCAAAACACTTTGTACTAATTCTGCACACATTTGTGTCAAATTAGCATTTGTTTTGCATTGCACTAAATTCTGAAATAAATTCTTCTAATGTTTTAAGAAGTGTAATGTAAGGGGAAACAAAATGCATCTTATATTACTGAGGCCACCATTTTCAAAAAGAAGAGCTTAAGATTAAATTTCTAAATCCATATTTAGGTGGCTAAATAAGTGGCCTGGTTTTTAGAATTTTGTGGATTCCATATTCTCCATTGGAAGCCTATTGTAGTGCTTAACTACCTTTATAGTTAATACTTTTTTTCCTAATATCTAGACTGAATCTCCTATGCTGAAGTTTAAGTGTATTATTTACAGTTAGTGGACATGGAGAAAATTGTTCCCAGTCCTAACATATCTAAAGACTGTTATCAGGTGCTCCAACCTACAGTCTTCTTTCCCCAAACCAGTGGTGAAAGTAATTTAAAATTTCTTACTGGTACTGACTGCCGTACTGCAACCTGCCAACTCTTTAAATACCTCCCTGTTGGCTTTTGCCACAGCTCAGCCATCTCTTGCCAGAGCTATGTACCAGGGCACACCTGCTTACTCTGGCTATGTCTATGCTGTGTTCTTTTTCAGGAAAAAGATATGCAAATTGAGAACCACAATTCGCATACCTTTTCCACTTTTTTTTCCTGAAGAGGCTTTTCCATCATTTGGCCCATCTACATGGGACCAAATGTGTGGAAAAACCTCCTATTTCAGAAGTTCCCTTATTCCTCATAAAATGAGAAATACAGGGCTTCTGAAAGAATGTGCCCACTTTTTCGGAAACTGTTCTGAAAAAGCGAACGTGTTCCCTGGACACGGCAGAGTTTTTCTGGGATACCTCTGGTGTCCTGGAAAAACTCTGTAGTGAAGACATAGCCTCTGTCTCCAACTAAACATGCCTCATTCTAGGTTTTTTTAACCTCTCATATGCCACTTTTTTTCTAAACCTTTCATCATTTTTTGCTGCTCTCCTCTATACTCTTTCCAGCTTATCCACTTCTTTCCCAAAATCTGGCATGGAGAACTAGACACAATATCCCAACTCAGGCCTTACTAGGGCCAAGAAGAGTAGGGTAATTATCTTCACGTGGCACTCCTGTAACTAAATAGTGGAATTTTACTAGCCTTTTTTCACAACTGCATCCTATCATTGCCTCTCATTAAATTTTGATCCACTGTAATTCCCAGATTCTTTTTACAGTACTACCATCTAACAAATTATTGTGCAGTTCTTCATTTGATTTTTCCTTTCAAGGTGCAATGCTTAGCATTTGTCTTTATTGAATTTCATCTTTCTGATTTCAGACTAATTCTCCTCTTTGTCAAGGTTATTTTGATTAATCCTCACCTCTAAAGTGCCTTGCAACTTCTCCCATCATGCTGTAATCTATACATTTTATAAGCATACTCTCTACTCCACTATCCTGTCATGAATGAAAATATTCACTAGTACTAGATGCAGGATCGATTTCTGAAGTCCCACTGAATACAGCATTCCAATTGGATAGTGAAATATTGATAACTATTCTGAGTATGATCTTCCAACCAGTTGTGCACCCTCCTTATTATGATGTCATCTAGGCTAGTTACCCTGTTAAAGAAGGAAATAGGTTGATTTGGTATTATTTGATCTTGACAAATCCATGCTGGTTATTCTTTACAACCCTATTATATAAAAGGTATAATTAGTATAAGAGCTTATTTTTAAAATTAGTTTTCTCGCATCTTTCCACTAATTTTGGCTTGTGTTCCTCCCCTCTTGTTGTTAATATTAATTGTGTTGAGTAGCTGGTCATCATTAACCTTTTTAGTGAGAATGAAGGAAGACAGGCATTGAACAGATCAGCCGTCTGGATGTCATCAGTTATTAGCTCACCTTCTCCACTAAGTAGATGATCTACAGTTTCCTTCATCTCTCTCTCATTCGTAATACATTCAGAGAACCTCTTATTAGTTTTTGCAGCCCTTAATGTGTGTAATTCGTTATGTTCCTTAGCTTTTCTGATTTTGGCCATAAATGTTTATGCTATTCTTTTGCATGACTTTTTAGCAACTCTTCTGTGTTTCTACTTTCTCTAGGATTTCTTTCTGTCTTTAAGGTTGTTAAAGAGCTGCTGGTGGATCCACATTGTCATCTTACTCTTTTTACTAACTTTCCTTCAGATGAGACTAGTTTGTGGTTGTGTCTTTAATACTGTTTTCTCAGGAAATTGACAGCTGTGCTGAACTTCTTTTTCCTGAGATTTTTTCCCAACGGTTTCCTCATTAAAACAACAACAACAACAAAACCCTTGCTTTTTTGAACTCCATTGTCTCATGCTTTCTCTAGAATGAAGGAAACTATTATTTCACATTCAGACACATTATCTTTCGTTATCAGATTTGCAATCAATTGCTTTCTGTTGATCAGAATCAAGTCTAAAATGCTTCTGATTATCTTCTCCATAGGCCCCTACCAAGACATAACCCCTGCTTTTACCCCTTTTATCACTGCCCAGAAATACTGAAGCCATCTACCTTTCACTGCCTTCTGGACCTCAGAACAAGTTTATGTATTCTTGATACATAATGCAACACCTCCTCTATTTATATCCAGCCTGTCTTCTCAAGCAAGCTGTATTCCCCTACGCCTATAATTCAGTCATGAGACTTCTTTTAGCAAGTCTCTGTGATGCCAATTAAATACTAATTTCTTATAAACTTAGACTACTAGTATGTATGTGTAGACAGCCTACAGAAAGCATTAAAAGTGTAGACAGTGGGTTTTTTTAATTATATACTATGCTGTTGGAAATATATTCTAGTCATAAGATTCCACAAATGAATGAATTCTTATTGTAGAGTTTTACTACTTTTAAGTACAGCTACCCTGCACAAACAGAGTAATATTCCCTGAGGAAATAAGTGCTTTATATGCTTTCTCTTGTTCCTTTTTTATAGGCTTACATTTTCGTCTTCCCCTACCTCATATAGCAGCATGGCTTCTCAAAACTTCCTTGGAAAATTTAGCTCCAGCCGCATCTCTTCATTTCCTGCCATAGAAACACTTGCCTTATTTTTCTCAGCAGTCATGATAGTGATTTTGTTTCGACTCCATCTGCCAATGGCAGGCTTTTTAATCAAACAGCATCTTTTATTGTATCTGGGTCTGATACTGCCATACCAGTACCAGCTCCATTCCCTGTCCTTAATACCAGTAGCACCAGTAGTAACAGAATTGGCTCCAGGTACTAGTAAATCCACACAAAATTAGGATGAGGAAACTGCTGTTTTGGCTTCAGAAAGATAATTTTCTCCCCCAAAACACAAATTCCCCATCCAAATATCAGCAGTATACTTTCTGAAGGAATTGAACTCTGTTTTGTCATGGTGCTACATATTTGTGTGTTTTTCCATGGTGCTGATCGGGACTACAGATACATTGTTGGATTTATGTAAGTCTTTTTAATTTACTTCAGATTTTTAAAATCCTACGTACCACATGGGGCCACAACAGTGGTACTGCTAACTCACCCAGCAATATCGTCAATCTTTCCAACTACACACTCAGCCCGGCAGAAGAGTCTGTTCTATCTCGGGGACTCTCTTTTTGCCCCGCCACCCCCACTAACATAATACAGTTCTGTGCTGATCTGGAAGCCTACTTTCGCTGTCTTAGTCTCAAGGAATACTTCCAACACAACACTGAACAGTGCACTGACACACAGATACCTTCCCACCAACAGCACAAGAAGAAGAACTCCACATGGAGTCCTCCTGAGGGCCGAAATGACAATCTGGACCTCTACATAGAATGCTTCCGCCAACGTGCACAGGCAGAAATTATGGAAAAACAGCATCGCTTGCCTGGTAACCTCAGTCATGCAGAACGCAATGCCATTCACAGCCTCCGGAACAACTCTGACATTATAATCAAAGAGGCTGACAAAGGAGGTGCTCTTGTCATCATGGAAAGGCCTGACTACCTAAAAGAGTCTGCCAGACAACTCTCCAATATCAAATTATACAGGCCTCTTTCCTCAGATCCCACTAAGGAATACACTAAGAAACTGCACCATCTGCTCAGGACACTCCCTACACAAACACAGGAAAAAATCAACACACCCTTAGAGCCCCGACCAGGGTTGTTCTATCTATTACCCAAGATCCACAAACCTGGAAATCCCGGACCCCCCATCGTCTCGGGCATTGGCACTCTCATTGAAGGACTGTCTGGCTATGTGGACTCTCTACTCAGACCCTACGCCACCAGCACTCCCAGCTACCTGTGTGACAGTACGGATTTCCTGAGAAAACTACAATGCATTGGTGATCTTCCAGAAAACACCATCCTGGCCACCATGGATGTAGAGGCTCTCTACACTAACATCCCACATGTAGATGGACTACAAGCTGTCAGGAACAGTATCCTTGATGATTCCACAGCACAACTGGTGGCTGAACTCTGTCAGTTTATCCTCACACACAACTATTTCAGATTTGGTGACAATATATACCTCCAGACCAGTGGCACTGCTATGGGCACCCGCATGGCCCCACAATACGCCAACATTTTTATGGCTCACCTGGAACAACGCTTCCTCAGCTCTCGTCCACTTACGCCCCTTCTCTACCTATGCTACATCGATGACATCTTCATCATCTGGACCCATGGGAAGGAGACTCTGGAAGAATTTCACCATGATTTCAATAGCTTAGGTTGGAGTAGGACTTGCTAATTCTGTAAACTATGATACCCACATGAGGAAGTGAGGAGACAGACTGACAGAGCCAGACGTGTACCCAGAAGCCTCCTGCTACGGGACAAGCCCAAGAAAGAAACCAACAGAACACCACTGGCCATCACCTACAGTCCCCAGCTAAAACCTTTCCAACGCATCATTAGTGATCTACAACCCATCCCGGACAATGATCCCTCACTTTCACAGGTCTTGGGAGGCAGGCCAGTCCTTGCCCACAGACAACCCGCCAACCTGAAGCATATTCTCATCAGCAACTGCACACCACATCATAATAACTCTAACTCAGGAACCAAACCATGCAACAAACCTTGGTGCCAACTCTGCCCACATATATACACTAGCAACACCATCACAGGACCTAACCAGATCGGCCATACTGTGACTGGGTCATTCACCTGCACATCTACTAACAAAATATATGCCATCATGTGCCAACAATGCCCCACTGCTATCTACATCGGCCAAACTGGACAGTCCCTACGTAAAAGAATCAATGGACATAAATCAGATATTAGGAATGGCAACATACAAAAACCTGTAGGGGAACACTTCAATCTCCCTGGATACACAATTGCAGATCTAAAGGTAGCCATCCTACGGCAAAAAAACTTCAGGACCAGACTTCAAAGAGAAACTGCTGAGCTACAGTTCATCTTCAAGTTTGACACAATGAACTCAGGATTAAACAAAGACTGTGAATGGCTAGCTAACTACAAAAGCAGCTTCTCCTCTCTTGGAATTCACACCTCCAGATCAGCTACTAGAAGTGGGCCTCATCCTCCCTGATTGGATCCAATCGTCATCTCCAGCCTGATTCTGGCCTGCATATTTATACCTGCCTCTAGAAATTTCTACTATATGCATCTGAGGAAGTGGGTCTTTGCCCTTGAAAGCTTATGCTCCAACACTTCAGTTAGTCTATAAGGGTATGTCTACACTACAAAGTTAGTTTGAACTAACAGACGTTAGTTCGAAATAACTTTCGTAGGTGCTACACTAGCGCTCCGTTAGTTCGAACTAGGTAATCCTCATTCCACGAGGATTAAGCCTAGTTCGAACTTACTAGTTCAAATTAAGGGCTGTGTAGCCCCTTACTTCGAACTAGTGGGAGGCTAGCCCTCCCCAGGTTTCCCTGGAAATTTCCACTATATGCATCTGAGGAAGTGGGTCTTTGCCCTCGAAAGCTTATGCTCCAACACTTCAGTTAGTCTATAAGGGTATGTCTACACTACAAAGTTAGTTCGAACTAACAGACGTTAGTTCGAACTAACTTTCATAGGTGCTACACTAGTGCTCCGTTAGTTAGAATTTAATTCGAACTAACGGAGCATTTAGTTCGAACTAGGTAATCCTCATTCCACGAGGATTAAGCCTAGATCGAACTTACTAGTTCGAATTAAGGGCTGTGTAGCCCCTTAATTCGACCTAGTGGGAGGCTAGCCCTCCCCAGCTTTCCCTGGTGGCCACTCTGGCCAACACCAGGGAAACTCATCTGCCCCCCTCCCAGCCCCAGACCCCTTAAAGGGGCATGGGCTGGCTACGGTGCCCGTGCCAGGTGCAAGCCTGCCAGCACCCAGCCAGCAGACCCTGCACCTGGCACGGATCGAGCCACCTACCCGATGCCCCCCAGCCCTCCTCCTCTTCCCGGGACCAGGCTGGCGGCTCCTGGGAGCTTGCCCGGGACTGCAAGAGGCGGGCACCCACCTGGGCTAGTGCGGACATCATGGACCTCATCCATGATCTCCGCACTAGGCACAGGAACGTGACCATCTAGGGCAGGAGAGCTGCCAGCCTGGCCACCCAGGAGCAGGAGTGCATGAAAATCAAGGTGGTCCACTGAGACCCCTGACCCTGAGCCCTGAGCTTACAATGGCCGTCCTGGGTCAGATCAAAAGTCCATCTAGCCCAGGAGCCTGTCTGCCGACAGCGGCCAACCCTAGGGACCCTGGAGGGGATGGACTGATGGCAGTGACCAAGCCATTTGTCTCGTGCCATCCCTCTCCAGCCTTCCACAAAGCTTGGCAGGGACACCACTCCTACCCCCTGGCTAATACCACTCCATGGACCCAACCTCCATGACTTGATCTCACTTCCCTTTAAACTCTGTTCTCGTTCTAGCCTTCACAGCCTCCTGCAGCAAGGAGATCCACAGGCTGACTCTTTGCTTTGTGAAGAACAACTTTCTGTTACTAGTTTGAAGCCTGTTACCCATTCCTTTCCTTTGGTGTCCTCTAGTCCTTCTTTATGGGAACTAATGAAGAACTTTTCTGTATGCACCCTCTCCACCCAACTCCTGCTTTTAGAGACCTCTATCCTGTCCCCCCTCCGTCTCCTCTTTTCTAAGCTGAAAAGTCCCAGTCTCTTTAGCCTCTCTTCATATGGGACCTGTTCCCAACCCCTGATCATTTTAGTTGCCCTCCCCTCTCCCACCCTCTCTCTTCCCCTCTCCCACCTCCTTTTCCCAGTCTCCCCCAGTTTTGTTCAATAAAGACAGATTCCATTTTTGAACACAATTGTCCTTTATTTTGTACATCAGGAAGGGGGGCTAGGGAAGTGTAAGTGGAAGGAGGTGAGGGAGGAATGGGGTACGTGCCCCTGATGGGGAGGACTGGGCTGGCTCTGCGTGCTTTTGGGGTGGAACCTCTCCTGCAGCCCCCCGATTGCCCCCTCTCCCCAGATGGCAGCCTGCGGCAAGTGCAACTGGGCTGATGGCCAAGTGCTGTGATGTGCCCAGTGTGGGTACTCCGGGCACTCCAAGCCAGGACAGCTTTGCAAGCGGGGCACCCCTGAGAACTGTCTGTCCGGGGTGGGGGTCGGGACCCTTTAAGCGCAGCCCTCGGCTAGCCTGAGACAGCATCTCCACGCTCTAAGTCCTCCTCTGATGCCCTGCTGGCACTGCTTCCGGCCATCCTTAAGCCTGGTTCAGGGTCCACTTAATGTGGACATGCTAGTTCGAATTAGCAAAACGCTAATTCGAACTAGTTTTTTAGTCTAGATCCGTTAGTTCGAATTAGCTTAGTTCGAATTAACTAATTCGAACTAAGTTCGTTCGAATTAACATTGTAGTGTAGACATACCCTAAGTTGCCACAGGACTCCTCGCTGCTTTTGCAGATTCAGACTAACCCTCTGATACTTCAGATTTCTTGTAACCAGCATGAAAGTGTCAGTGTACCAGCACTCCAGTTTTACACAGTCCCCCACAGAATGCTTTAAACTAAACTTGTGCTCACCTCAAATCATATTCTTTCACCCTCATTAGTTTTAACTAGTTATGCTCATGCTGAAATTTATAAAGAAAGGAACTTCCTGTCTACAGTAAGTCTTTAGGTGTACCTCATTCAGCCACCTCTGATATATGTTGGGAAAATAACACTGCAGGGCACAGACTATCCAATAAGTTCTTGGACTGCATTGGAGACAACTTTTTATTTCAGAAGGTTGAAAAAGCTACCGGGGGGAAGCTGTTCTAGATTTGATCCTAACAAATAGAGAGAAACTAGTTGATAATTTGAAAGTGGAAGGCAGCTTGGGTGAAAGTGATCATGAAATCATAGAGTTCACAATTCTAAGGAAGGGTAGAAGGGAGAACAGCAAAATAGAGACAATGGATTTCAGGAAGGTGGATTTTGGTAAGCTCGGAGAGCTGATAGGTAAGGTCCCATGGGAATTGAGACTGAGGGGGAAAACAACTAAGAGGACTTGGCAGTTTTTCAAAGGGACATTGTTAAGGGCCCAAAAGCAAGCTATTCCGATGTGACTGAAAGATAGAAAATACAGCAAAATACCACCTTGGCTTAAGCACAAGATCTTGCATGATCTAAAAATAAAAAAGGAGTCATATGAAAAATGGAAAGTAGGACAAATTACAAAGGACGAATATAGGCAAACAGCACAGGAATGCAGGGGCAAGATTAGAAAGGCAAAGGCACAGATGGAGCTCAAACTACCGGAATAAAGGAAAGAAGAAGACGTTCTATAAATACATCAGAAGCAAGAGGAATACCAAGGAGAGGGTAGGCCCACTGGTCAGTGAGGAGGGAGAAACAGTAACAGGAAACTTGGAAATGTCAGAGATGCTTAATGACTTCTTTGTTTTGGTCTTCACCAAGAAGTCTGAAGGAATGCCTAACGTAGGGAATGCTAGTGGGAAGGAGTAGGTTTAGAAGATAAAATAAAAAAAGAACAAGTTAAAAATCACCTAGAAAAGTTAGATGCCTTCAAGTCACCAGGGCTTGACGAAATGCATCCTAGAATACTCAAGGAGCTGATAGAGGAGGTATCTGAGCCCCTAGCTATCATCTTTGGAAAATCATGGGAGACAGGAGAGATTCCAGAAGACTGGAAAAAGGCAAATATAGTGCCCATTAAAAAAAAGGGAAATAAGAACAACCCAAGAAACTACAGACCAGTTAGTTTAACTTCTTTGCCAGGGAAGATAATGGAGCAAGTAATTAAGGAAATCATCTGTAAACACTTGGAAAGTGGCAAGGTGATAGGGAACAGCCAGCATGGATTTGTAAAGAACAAATCATGTCAAACCAATCTGATAGCTTTCTTTAATAGGATAACGAGTCTTGTGCATAAGGGAGAAGCGGTGGATGTGGTATACCTACACTTTAGTAAGGCATTTGATACGGTCTCGCATGATATTCTTATCAATAAACTAGGCAAATACAACTTAGATGGGGCTACTATAAGGTGGGTGCATAACTGGCTGGATAACCGTACTCAGAGAGTAGTTATTAATGGTTCACAATTCTGCTGGAAAGGCATAACAAGTGGGGTTCCGCAGGGGTCTGTTTTGGGACTGGCTCTGTTTAATAGCTTCCTCAACGATTTAGATATTGGTATAGAAAGTACGTTTATTAAGTTTACAGATGATACCAAGGTGGGAGGGGTTGTGATTGCTCTGGAAGACAGGGTCATAATTCAAAATGACCTGGACAAATTGGAGAAATGGTCTGAGGTAAATAGGTTGAAATTTAATAAAGACAAATGCCAAGTGCTCCGCTTAGGAAGGAACAATCAGTTTCATACATACAGAATGGGAAGCAACTGTCTAGGAAGGACTAGGGCAGAAAGAGATCTAGGGGTTATAGTGGACCACAAGTTGAATATCAGTCAGCAGTGTGATGCTGTTGCAAAGAAAGCAAACGTGATTCTGGGATGCATTAACAGGTGTGTTGTGAACAAGACATGAGAAGTTATTCTTCCGCTCTACTCTGCGCTGGTTAGGCCTCAGTTGGAGTATTGTGTCCAGTTCTGGGCACTGCATTTCAAGAAAGATGTGGACAAATTGGAGAGGATCCAGAGAAGAGCTATGAGAATGATTAAAAGTCTAGAGAACATGACCTATGAGGGAAGACTGAAGGAATTGGGTTTGTTTAGTTTAGAAAAGAGAAGATTGAGGGGGGACGTGATGGCAGTTTTCAGATATCTAAGGGTACAACTAGACTACATGTAGATTAGGCTACCAGGCATAGGAAAATGAAGCGGCGATTTAAATAATCGCCGCTTCATTTAAATTTACATGGCTGCCGCGCTGAGCCGATCAGCTGTCTGTCAGCTCAGCGCGGTAGTCTGAATGCGCGGGTGTCGACATCAAAAGCATTTATCGACCACCCAGGTAAACCTCATCCCAGGAGGCATACCTGGGTGGTTGACAAATGCCTTTGATGTCGACACCCGTGAGTCCAGACTACCATGCTGAGTCGAAAAACAGCTGATCGGCTCAGCGCGGCAGCCATGTATTTAAATCGCCGCTTCATTTTCCTATGCCTGGTAGCCTAATCTACATGCCTCTGGCGACAGAGGCGTATAATCTAGACGTACCCTAAAAGGGTGTCATGAGGAGGAGGGAGAAAACTTGTTCATCTTGGCCTCTGGGGATAGAACAAGAAGCAATGGGCTTAAACTGCAGCAAGGGAGGTTTAGGTTGGACATTAGGAAAAAGTCCCTGTCATGGTAGTCTGACATTGGAATAAATTGCCCAGGGAGGTTGTGGAATCTCCATTTCTGGAGATATTTAAGAGTAGGTTAGATAAATGTCTATCAGGAATGGTCTAGACAATATTTGGTTCTGCCATGAGGGCAGGGCACTGGACTCGATGCCCTCTCGAGATCACTTCCAGTCCTAGTATTCTATGATTCTATGATTCAAAGCAGTGGCACTAATTTGGATATTTCTTGAGGGAGGCAAGAGGGACAAATAATTCTGGTCCCTTTCTCCCCCTCACTCCAGCAGGGACCTTGTTCTTGTCCTTGCTCATCCCCACTTCCTCTCACAGGGACACTGCTTCTCCCTCACTGTGGGAGTCTCCCCTCTCACTCACCCACAAAGCACATGTGCAGATGCTGATAGGATTCGAGATCTTGGCAGACTCCTCTGGATCCTGTCATATAAGAAAAAAAAAGACTTCCCATGAGCCTAGTCACTCACTAACATTTGGAAGCAGCTGTACTGATTTAGTATAGAACCACTGCTTAAAAGTGGTCAGGCCATACCCCTTTGCCCAAATGCACAGCCTCTGGAACTTTAAATAAGTGTAAGAACATTAGGTAGATTTTACTCCCACTGCCCACAAAGCCCCTGTCCACTGAGACAGAAGAGACAAAAAAAAGAAAAGGAAGACTTGGCCTGTGGAGGCCAAGGGGTCTCCCTCGTCCCATAAGCATAAAACCCAGAAGCAAAATCCCAGATCTTTTACATCTAGGACCTACCCCTTTTAGCCTTTTAACCATACTTTAAACAGTCCACAAGTTGTGATGAACTAAATATACCATCAATTAGCAAGTCCTACTCCAACCTAAGCTTTGAGATGCTGCAAGGAAGATGTGGGGGAGGGAGCAAAAAACAGGCCTCTATCAGTTTTTCCCCACCAACAGGAAGACAAAAATATTCCATCCTCAGACCCACTATATCAGACTCCTCAGTTCTGATATCACAGTTCTGAGCAGAGTGATGGAGACTGCTAAAACTGGAGGTAATAGCTCCCATTCACCTGAGCTGAGGTATAAGGTATAAGTAATACAAAGGGACAATGGGGGAGGAGGGCATTCAGCTCCCTTCTTCCCCCTGCTGATCAAGTCATGGATAGGGCTTCTGCAGGAGGAGTGGCTACATCCCTAGCATGTATTCCTCCACTCTTTTCTTCTGAGGGTCTCCCAATCCCTTCAGCTCCAGTCCAGTGTTCCACCCATTGACCCAGATAAGTGGCATTCTAATGGTTTCCACTTAAGTATAAGTCATGCCCAAATCTTGCAAACATTTATGCATGTGCTTGTTCTGCAAATTATCTGAGTAATTTTATACACACATAATTCCACTGAAAGTCCTACTGAAGTCAAATGAGTTACATTAAATACAATTGTAACTGATTTGGGGTATAATTTTGATTGAGGCATACAAAATCATTTTTGCTATACAGAAGTGCAAACAAATAAGACCATGATTCAGGAATCTACTTAAGCGAATGCTTAACTTTAATCATATCATCCCATTCTTATATCTCTCTTCATCTGTAGCCTAGGCAAATTGAGGCACAGAGCTATAAAATGACTGCCCCTGTCCTGCTGGTAACTTTGGGTATGTCTACACTACAGCATTATTTCAAAATAGTTATTTTGAAATAGCTTATTTTGAAATAACGTGTCTATACACAAAATGCATTTCGAAATAGCTTTTTGCTATTTCAAAATAGCGCATCCACACTGAGTGGACTCTGAATCGCATTTAAGGCTGGCCAGAACCAGGTCTGGCAGGGCATCAGGTCAAGAGTTAGCTTCAGGCAGCAGCCACACAAAGTATCTGAGACCTGTGCTTAAAGGGATCCCCCTGGACAGCCAGTTCTCAGCTTTCCCTGCTTGCTTGCCTACATCAATAAGGGACAGCAGAGCATTTTGTCTCTGAGTGCTCTGGTTGCCTTCACTCGGGACACCACAGCACGCTGCCCCATGGCACTCTGGAGCTTGTCGTGGATGCGTTGCTGAGAGCCTGGCTGCACTTTCTGCAGGCTGCTATCTGGGAGGTCCAGCAGGGCTGTTAGTATCTAGAAGGCCCTGTGGGAAAGCTTCCACCCTGAGGACCACTAAGAGCCTCCCTGGTCTGCCCCACTGGAGGCTTGTGCTTCATTCCTCCCTCATATCCTTCCACTTACCCCTCCCTTCCTGATGTCAAATAAAATACATGTATTTCCATGAACACAAACTCTCTTTATTTTACAAAATGGGGGGGGGAGGGAATGAAACTCTGGTGAGATTGGGGAAAGGAGGTGGGAGAGGGGAGAAGAGAGAGTGGGAGAGGGGAGGGGGAAACCTGGGAGGAGGGAGCTGGAAGCAAGGGGAAGAAGGGAGAGGGAAAGCTCAGGGCTCAGGTTTGGGGGTCTCGCCGGACCAACTTGATTGTCATACTCCTGGGTTCGCATGTGGACTTTGGTGGCCAGGCTGGCAGCTATCCTGCCACAGATGGCTGTGTTCCTCCATCTAGTGCAGAGATCATGGACATTCGGGGCATCCCCCCCAAACCTGAATAAGGTCCATGATCTCCACCCTGGACTAGGAAGGCGCCCATCTTCTCTGGGCCCTGGCAGACTGCTCCTGCTGAGCGGTGGAGGGCTGGCTGCCAGTGGCTTGCTGGCTCATGTTTTGGGGCCACTGGGTCAGGGCCAGTGACTGCTGGCTCTGGGCTGGCAGGCTTGGAACTGGCACAGACACTGTGGCCAGAATCTATCCCTTTATGGGCTCTGGGGAGGAGAGAGGGAGAGGAGTGTTCTTAGTTGAGGCTTGAATGGCCACCAGAGCACCCTCGGAAGGCTGGAGGTTCCCTATTTCGAAAAAAAGTGTCTACACAGCACTTATTTTGAAATAGCTATTTCAAACTTCGTGTTATTCCTAGTGAAATGAGGTTTACCAAATTCAAAATAAGCACTCTGCTATTTTGAATTAATTTCGAAATAGCGGTTTGGCTGTGTAGACAATAGTAAAGTTATTTTGAAATAGTGAGACATACCCTTTGAAAAAAGGTCAAGTACAGAATCCAGGTCTTCTGATTCCAGGTACTGTGCTGTGTCCCATTTCCTCTTTATACAAAGCCAGGGGAGCTTGAAATGCAGTCCTGTGACCCAACCACAAATCATACAGTGGTTTTTCCAACATTTCAAGAAATTGAGAAGGTCAGTGTACTTGTGATAGAATGGATAAGCCTTACCCTTGGAAAACCATTTCAGTATTCATGGCATTTCCTCTTCCAGGTAAAAAAAGTATCACATACTACAGTGCTTTTCTGAATCGTGATTTAAGTCACATTATCATTGTATCATTGCTAAGTATTTGTTAAATTAACATTTGTACAATAAAATACTCTCTCATTAATAAAACAATCTTTTGCTTTTATATACAGCTTTTACACTTTACACTCAGAGAGAGAGAGAGACTGAACTGGGTCCAGAAAAAAAATCCAATCCAATCGCAATACAATATTTTACTAGATAAAAATTATTCTGTTTCTGATCTCCTTGCAAACATATTTAAACAATTTTCTGTCCGCACCCAAGCCCACAAATGTCCATGGGATCTCAGTTACCAGTAATTTCTGTGTAACTTTTAAACCCTGGATAGGGCCTCTGCCTATTTTTTCTATTTTATGAGCAATAAATTCTAAATGCTAGGTTTGTAGCAGGGAGTGTTGGTCAAAATAGACTTTCTAGAAATTTAATTTCCAGTGGATAATTCTCAAATGTAACAGTGGAAAATGAGAATTTCCCTAGAGAATTGTTTAATTTTGCCTAGGCAGTTGAAGATTAATAAGGAGAGAATTTCCCTAAATAAGTCCTAATGGATATGTGCTCTTGGACAGCGTGATGACGGAAAGCAAGACAAGGGGGGCAAGGCACTTCTTTGGCAGTAGATCCATAATGCTGATACTTTTGGGGCAGACTAAGGATGCGCATTATGAGCACATGACAGGGCACAAACTGTGTGAGATCGTTAACTGCTATTGTACAGGACCATGGGACTGTTAGGGCGCGTCTACACTACATGGCTCTATTGACGGAGCCATGTAAAGTAGTTTACTCAGCATAGTCAAAGAAGCTGGGATTTAAATAATCCCTGCTTCATTAAAATAAAAATGGCCACCGTGCAGTGCTGACAATCAGCTGATCCGGCACAGCGCGGCATTCTAAGTGCAGCGTGGTCGATAAAGTCTTCGTCGACCGCGCCACGTCTAGACTGCTGCACTGTGTCAGATCATTAATATTCATTAATATTTATTAATGAAGCGGGGATTATTTAAATCCTTGCTTCTTTGACTATACCGAGTAAACTACTTTATATGGCTCCGTCGAAGGAGCCATGTAGTCTAGACGCACCCCTAGATGGAATGATGGAGGAGAAGGTTTAATCACAGTATACAGCAGGAATCGGTCACAGTAATAGGAGTGCTATGAATAGGAAAAGTATGACCACAGACGTAGGGAAACAATTTCTTAGGAGACTGACAAGAAGCGGAGCTCAGTGATTCTAGGTACGTCCCTGATATGGAATAAGCCTCCATTTGCATGCTCAATTCTGCTCTACGATGAAAGTCTGGTTTACATGAACAAATCAACTAACTGGAATTATAAGTAAGTAACTTTTTTTTTTTAGAATTTACATCTAGGAAAAAATTGTGTAGGTTTATAAGTTATATTACTAGTGTACTAGAAATATATAATACATTTGCCCTTACAGGACAAAGCAAAAGACATGAGAGATTGAGGAAGGGGAATGAAGTGAGAGAAGAGCAGGATTACATTTGATATATATTGATTTCCTTTAGGTTTTTTAAGTATAGAAAATTGAGTGGGTGATATTAGAAGAAATGAGTAACAAGAACATGTGTTAAAGATGTAATTTTAATGAAGAAGAGATTGAATTTTAATGAACAAATGAAGATGAACAAAAATATGAAGAATTTCTTGCAGTTTCCTTTTAATTTAACTTTAGCATACTGGACCTAGAAATGAAGTTTTTAACAAAGTAAAGAAAATGCTATGTAACTTGATAAAAGTGATAAACTCATAAGTTATTTTTATATGAAAGAGATGAAATTCTGTGATTCTGTATCTGTAAAAGGCTCTATGATGGCTAAAATATCAAGGAAATATTTCCACCTGTAATAAAAGGTACCTTTCAAATCAATTGTGGAGATGCATGTTAAACTAATGTTATAAATTAACCTGGAACAATGCATTACAAAACTACTCATTGTGCTATCTGACACAATTATCAATTAATCAAAAGAATGTAGTCCTGGACTAGCAGTGTTAGCACAATTTGGGGCTGAAATTCATCTGTAAAACTGTGACGCAAAACTTGTATTACGCATGGCCCCAAATCTACTGCTCTGAGTTTGTCCTTCAGGAGCACTAAGATTTACTTTAAAATATGCACGTGGGGTGGAAAGGGAAGAAATCAAGAGTGATGGTAGGCGTACAAATCACATTAAAAAAATACAATTTTCACGCAGGTAGGGACTTGCTTCCAACTAGTACATTTCAATTATAAGCTCTACAAGATCTTAAACTTTACCAGTGATGTATGGATTTATCTACACAAACCCAGATGCAACACACTTCAGACATGCAGTGATAATCTGTGCTCTCTTTTTAGCTGCCACATGGTATGTTGCATCAGACCGTGGTAACTGAAAGCCATTGTTTCTGTAAGAAACTCACACCTGCCTAGAGGAACATGACTGTATTACCTATAAAGTTAAAGATACTCATTGTACCCCACATAGATAAGTCATTCACTGCTATGATACATTTCTAGTTAATTGCCACAGAAATTCTTACAAGGCTGATTTTACAGAGGACCAATTTTTAAAACCAGCATATAAATCTTTTTTTAAAAAATTAAGATGATTCTGTCTTTTTTATCAACATCAGATTTGCATTTTCTGTCAGTCTGTGCCTTCATTTTCCTGAGTGGTTTCACTGATTTCACTTTTCTTGTCTGTAACAAAGCAATACTGAATATTTCTACATTAAGAGGGATACAGATATCATTATTGCACATTAAGTACGGCGTCAAAGAAAACATTTAAAAATCATAGACAAGTTATAGAAAGTTTCATTTAATCATTTTAATATACTAATTAAAATATATCCAGGAAGTAATGAGAAGAGTTGAATAATTATTTTTAATGTGGGAGTTGAAGACAAGATTATTTTTTGTTTTTATTCAAATTCACAGAAGATGAGATTACATTTTGTTCAAAATTTCTCATTTATTCTGCTTGAAGTTGATCCTTTTTCTTGTAATCTTCAGTTCTGAGCAACGCACTGTATGCAATTTTGAACTGGCAAAATTCGCTGGTGCTATTTCATGGGAGAACAACCTTATCATTGCTGTGCCAGTGTTATCAATAAGTTAAAACTGTGCTTTGCAGCCATCTCCAGCATAAGGGCATTTGTCATAGTGACTGATACAGATTATTTTTCCCTGGTGCCTTACTTTTCTGAAGAACAATGTATATTTTAGGCATTGATATGTATGAACAGTTGGCCTTGAACTACTACTAGATTATTTCTAGCTGAAGGTCATGCTACATGTCATTGCAAAAGGCAATGTTTCTTAGTGTTACAATAAAGACTTTCAACTTACAACCTTGGTAGAATTAATGACCCAAATAAAAATATACATATTTACTTGTGTATTTGGGTAAAAGTTTCAAAGGGCTGATATTTCTGGAAGTGTTTTAAAGATATGAGAGCATAAATCCTATTTTCAGAAGTGATTTAGACAATTGAAATGTTACTCAAGGTAAAAACTATATATATAAATAAGAACAAACTATTGTCATAATACATTGCATTTCAACATTTTTTGTCATATCTAGCCTATCAAGAAAGTATATTTTCTTCATGTTCTCCACTAACACAGTGGTATGAGATATTGTACTCCAGATATTAAAGGTATCTGATAATTATCAATTTCCTAAGAAAGCTAAATAGAAAGTGAATCAAAATCCCATTAATAATATGGAGCTTCATTATTACAATATTAACCTTCTTTCTAGATGAGGACCTGGCCCTATTAGCTCATGTATTGATACTCTCCAAACTAGACTATTGTAATTCACTCTCCTTGGACCTACAGAAGAAATTCACAAAGAAAACTCAGCATAACTCAACAGCCCATCTCCTTAATGTAATGAACCAAGGAGACTGTATAATACCACTGATCCATAACCTGCATTGGCTTTCCATTCACTACTAGGCTCCAGTTCCAATTTATGAAGCCTTTAATGAGAGAATATTATGCTGTTTCAAGGATTATCTCTTTTTCCAGAACATACCAAAGCCATCTTCCTCAATTAGGGCGTGTCTACACTGCACTGTTATTTCGAGATAACTAGCATTATTTCAGAGGAGTTCGTCTGAATCTGCAAGAACAATGAGAAGTCCTGTGGCACCTTATAGACTAACATTTATTGGAGCATAAGCTTTTGTGGGCAAAGACCCACTTCATCAGATGCAACTTTGCCCACGAAAGCTTATGCTCCAATAAATCTGTTAGTCTATAAGGTGCCACAGGACTTCTCGTTGTTCTAGCATTATTTTGAAATAACAATGTGAGCATCTACATAACCATTCTCTTCTTCCAAAATAATTTTGAAATAACAGACGGCCTATTCTGAAATCTGTAAACTCCATTCTACAAGGAATAATGCCTATTCTGAAACAGTTATTTTGAAAAAAAACCATGTGTAGATGCTTCAGTACTCGTATTTCAAAATAGCCCTTCACCAGGGCCATTCTAAGTTATTTCTCCCCAGTGCCTCCTGGGGCTCTAAATTGAGATAGCACATCTACACTAGGGAAGATTCCTTGCAGTGTAGATGTGCTATTTCAAAATGAGCTATTTTGGAATAACTATTCTGGAATAGCTTATTTTGAAATAAGTGTTCAGAGTATATGTACCCTTAGGGGAAAAAAAAGCTGAGATGTAAGTTGGAGAGAAATAAAGGAAGAATGTTTTCAATGAAGGCTCTGTGCCACCCAGCGAAGTGAAATCAGGAAGAAACACCACTTCTTCCTTGTCTTTAGATCATATTATTAATCGCACCTTGTCATCATAGCATGTTCAAGCAGAATTGAACCTGGCAGTGCTCTCAAAAGTTACTGCAGAACCCAAATGATCAAGTCAAAGGGCAGAATGGAGAACTGACAGATGTATAATGAGAGATCCCAACATTTCTGGATGCAATCAGGATAAGTGTCACAACTCACAGCAACTATAACTGTATTTACCCTCTTTGGTCTGGAAATGGCACTCACACTTAGGTTTCTGGCTTCTTAGTTGCAACCTCTCTTGGAAGAAACTGGAATTTCTCTCCCTTTTCAGTAGGTTATTTTCAGAATATTCTGAGAGGACACAAACAGAATAATTATCCACAGCAAAGTTACCCCACAGATCTCTCAAAGCAAGCATGTTTATTCTGAACATAAAAAAACAACTAAAAAAATCAGAACCACTAAACAATAAAAACAAAGAAAGAACCTACACTCATGTTAATAAGCTGATTAGAGATCACTACAGCTCTAGCATGAATTCTGACTGGTGAACAGTCCACATTTTTTCCACAGAACAGCCACTCATATTAATTTTCAAGTTACTCTTCTATACAGTTTTTGGACCTGGCAACATGTAATCATCGGACACTGGGTTTCTCCTTAAGGTACAACTTCAAAGGTTTGGGTCTAGGTGTGGAAATTGGCATTCTCATCCTCCCAAGTTGCTTAGGAAACCTACTCAACCAAAAGCTCATTCTTGGATTGACCATTGTTTAAAATAGTCCTTTGTAGCTCATTGCACTTCCTGGGCTCGTCTACAATGGCCCCTTTTCCGAAAGGGGCATGCTAATTTCACAGGTCGTAATAGGGAAATCCGCGGGGGATTTAAATATCCCCCGCAGCATTTAAATAAAAATGTCCGCCGCTTTTTTCCGGCTTTTCTAAAAGCCGGAAAAAAGCGTCTACACTGGCCCCGATCCTCCGGAAAAAAGCCCTTTTCTGGAGGATCTCTTATTCCTACTTTAAATCTCTTACTCCTACTTTAAATCCTACTTTGAAGTAGGAATAAGAGATCCTCCGGAAAAGGGAAAAAAGCCCTTTTCTGGAGGATCGGGGCCAGTGTAGACGCTCTTTTCCGGCTTTTCTAAAAGCGGTGAAATTAGCATGCCCCTTTCGGAAAAGGGGCCAGTGTAGACGTAGCCCCTATGTATACATCTGTCACTTTTCCCTACTGGAGAAGTTCCATAAAATCCCACAATATATATTAATGTAAGTTTTTAATATAAAGAACTCTTTACATACTTAAATTTAATTCAGTAAAGTTCACCCAAGATATTTCCAAATGTTGCCATATTTTTCACAGATATCCCCACATTTCTTCAAAACTATATTCTGTGCGTGGATATGATGGTGATAGGTACTTTAGAAATGCTGGTAAAATAGATCACTGTTCTTGAACAACAGCACAAGAATGAAATCCTGTCAGAAATTTTTTGAGGCCATAAGCATTGTCTCTATTTGAGTCTTTGCTTTCACTTAGAAGGTTAATCATTAAGTTCAGCTGGAGAAACATGGTCCCCAACCCATGAAGATACTTGGGCTCCTAAATCTCATGTTTAGGTATCAAAATGCTGATTTTAGGCTCCATGGCGATCCACAAAACTTCCACCAAATCCAGTAGGTGCCCATATTCACTCAGTGCCAGAGTTGTCAGGGTAAAATTTCCTTCTAATAGCCTGATGGTGGGAAAACTAGAGTCCAGTCCCCCTCCTCCAATCAGTCTTTCATTATTTATCCAAAGGGAAATAGCTTGAAGAGGACACAGTGACAGGGCACCTCTCCCCATGGAAATATGCCACAATTCAGTGGTAAGAGTACTCTCCAGAGAAGATCTGAAAAGGGATCTTACCTTTTCTGTCCCTCAGGTAGAGAAGGGGGAATTGAACATGGGTCTTACAGATCACAGGTAAGTGCTCTAACCACTGGGCTAAAAGTGAAGACGACTATCACAAACACCTGTGAGCAAGGCCAGTGCCAACCCATTCCCACCACCAACTTTTTAGGCATCTAAACCACGTGACTCCAGGTTGCAGGTTCCCATTCTCTAATTGCTAGCAGAGACAGATGCCTCCCTGCAGCCTTCAATTCCCTCACTTTCCTGTAAAGCTGAGTAAGGGCTCAGATATTTTATGATTGTTGTGTTTTGAAGAGGGGGATTCATGTGGAAGCTCAGCTTTGTTTGTTTGTTTTTAATAAAAACACATATGCATTTTTAGCAACTACAATACTGTATTATAGTCTTCTGCTTTCTTACAGCTCCTTTATTGAGTTGAGAGTACTTTAAGATATTTACTTAGTTAAAACTCACAAAAACCTTAAGTAGAAGGCAAGTATTATTGAACCTAATTAAATAAATTCAATCAGTAAGTATTAAAGGGTACATTCATCCTGATTTTGAGAGCCAGTGTTCTTTGGCAACAGTGACCACAAGCATTTCCATACTTAATGTTGCATTTCTTATAGAATCCACCATGTTTACAGTAGTTTTTGGGTGGCTTTGTAAAGCCCTGAGTGCAGTTGTGTTGCTTCAAGAGGCCATAAGAGAGGAAATTGTTACACGGAGACATAGACTGATGCCTTGTTTTGCCTTGAGCTAGTAGGAATAAAAAGACATTGTCATTTTACCTGGTGTAGCTTACACCAGTGGCTCAGCTGTGCTGGTCAGTACATGAGGAGTGGGGGAATAGAGTCAAAGCTCTATCCACAGCCTACTCACCTACATGCAAATAGCAATAGCCCTGTGGAGGGTCCTCTCTCCCTACATGTGACTCACAATGTGAAAATTTGTGTTATGGTGGAAAGGAAGTGTCTTAAGGCCCCCCCCAACAAAGATCTGGGAATGTTCAGGAATGTACCATTAAAAATAATAATTTGACTGTTAGACATAGTTTGAGTTTCATGAGTCACTGATTTTAAGAAACAAATTCTATATTTTGAAGCATTTGTCCACTCGCTTTAGGTACTTCTGTTTTTGATTTCTTGACTTTAGTCATACAGTGCCTGAGTTTTAGAAATACTGAACACCCACAGTTCCACTTTGCTTCATTTGAAACTGGGTGTTCAGTAACTGCAGTATCGAAAGATGGGCACTCAAAAAAGAGAACACCAAAAATCAGCACACTTGGAGGTTTTGTACTTGTCCTCTGTTTTCTTACCTGTAAACGCAGATTTAGACTCACATTTTTTAATTTTTAATTGTGTTGAAGTCACAGGAGCAGATCCTTAGCAGTTGTAAATTGTCATAGTTCCATTAAAGTGAAGTCAAAGGATCACCATGAAGTCAGTGGAGCTATGGCAATCTATGAGAAGATTCTATGTACCCCTGGGGATATGCAAGTCTTCTAGGGAGGACATCAACTCATCTAGATATTTGCCTAAATTTACAAGTTACATACAAAAGTACTAAACTAAAATTTCATTAGATTCCTAAGAAGAGACAGTAAGCACTTTTTCAGTAACAAGTGTGTTGTGATCTTTTTGTTATTTTTAGGTCGGATTTTATAAGAAAGTAGTTTCTAAGGGTATGTCTACACTACCCCACTAGTTCGAACTAGCGGGGTAATGTATGCATACCGCACTTGCTAATGAAGCCCGGGATTTGAATTTCCCGGGCTTCATTAGCATAAGTGGGGAGCCGCCATTTTTAAATCCCCGCTGCTTCGAACCCCGTGCAGCGCTGCTACACGGGGCTCGAACTAGGTAGTTCGGACTAGGTGCCTATTCCGAACTACCGGTACACCTCGTTTCACGAGGAGTAACGGTAGTTCGGAATAGGCACCTAGTCCGAACTACCTAGTTCGAGCCCCGTGTAGCAGCGCTGCACGGGGTTCGAAGCAGCGGGGATTTAAAAATGGCGGCTCCCCGCTTATGCTAATGAAGCCCGGGAAATTCAAATCCCGGGCTTCATTAGCAAGTGTGGTATGCATACATTACCCCGCTAGTTCGAACTAGCGGGGTAGTGTAGACATACCCTAACTGAGGTAAAACTTGAGTACACATGACAAATTAGACTCTTAAAAGGGGTACAATATTGTGCAAAAGTTGAGACTCATTGATTTACACCAATAAAAGATCTGTTAGAACATGTGTGAAAGTGTCAGTGTGTGGCCCTTACTGTTTATAAAACACTAGGAAGTTAACATTTTTCAACTACAATGTTATTATATTCATATTTCTTTCAAGTCATAAAGGTAGCCAACATTTCAAGCTCTCATTTTATGCTCTACTCTAGAGAACCTTAATACTACTAAAAACTAAGTAAAGGCAAAACTGTAGATTGATAGTTTTTTATCAAACCAAAACCAGGGTTATTTGTACCTTAGTCCTCCATCCACCATAGTTTCTCATGTTTTGTATAAACTGGTCAAGCTTTAACCATTTTCTAATATTAACCCAATGTCAAGTACTTAAAAAACCCTCATTTGTTCATTTTTAATCTAAAACAGCACTATTTCCCTAGCACCAACAAAATTAGAATGGTGAATTGCTGGTAATTACCTGGACTTTTTATAAATTAGTTATAAGAATATATTTTCCTGACTCCTGGGAAATATAGTCAAAAAGTTATCACCATGCCTAGAAGCAGTATACACATGAAAAGACAGATACAAAAAGAAACAGGGAGTACAAAAAAAATATAACGCAGGTGATAAATTACTGGTGTGTTGTCTAAAGAGTTCACCCAATAAGAAATTTTGGATTAAAAAAAACTGCTTGCTGCTTCATTTTGCTGTGATTCATTTAGGGCCAGAAGTCCTGCAAGGAGAGAGAGGAGTAGTGTTGGGAAGAGACGGGGCAGGGACTGAGATTTTTCTCTGCTGCTGTCTTGTGTATCAGCTGTCAGAGAGCACTTGGGTGGGGAGGTAATTTCTGCTCCCTGCCCAGGCTCATGTGCCAGGGTCCTGGAAGAGCCCACCCAGCTGGCTGGACAACAGTGGGGTCTCATTGTCTCTTCTGGCCTGGAGCCCGGAATTGCTGTCAGCAAGTCTGACTATTATAGCACTTTCCCATTTTCTGTTCTATATTTAGTGATCTCCCTTGAGCTACTTAGTCTCCAATAGCAGGATTCCAAATATCTGTTCTTTGGAGAATCTATCATTCTTTGACCTGTAGACATGTCTCATAGAATTTAATAAATTATAGCTTTTTTTGTATGTGTGTTGAAACCATTTGATTGAATTTAACAAACAATTAAATCCAGTCAATGGGCTCATTGAAAAGAAAACCTAACAAACTATAAGATACAATCACTCTCTGGTAAACGCTTTTTAAAGTCATTTCTAGTCTAAGAATCTAGTATATTTCTCTAGCATCCTATTGATTTTATTTCCTATTAAATTATATAGGATTTTTTCCATTACAGGTGCCCAAGAATGTACCTTTCTGTGAATTACCTCTTAGCTCAAGAATTACAGGTAATGTTCTATAGTAATAGAGATGTAGTCGTGTTAGTCTGGTCTTGCTGAAACAAAAGACAGGACTATGGAGCACTTTAAAGACTAACAAGATGTTTTATTAGCTGATGAGCTTTCGTGGGCCAGACCCACTTCCTCAGGCCAATTTTCTTCCACAATTTGATCTGAGGAAGTGGGTCTGGCCCACGAAAGCTCAACACCTAATAAACCGTTTTGTTAGTCTTTAAAGTGCTGCATAGTTCTGTCTTTTGTTTCAGGTAATGTTCTGTTTTTCCACTCAACTTTTGCAAACAAAAACATAAAGATAGTTTAGCTCTTTTATCTACTGGGCTGAGAATTTGATGATTATGCCTTTGCTAAAACAAGTGTCTTGCTCCTTCACACAAAAAAATATATAAAACAATTAATTATTTAAGCAGTGAATCACTTGAGCTTCTGGTAAGAAATGTTGCCATCCTATGCCAAACTATAGTATTTAGAGGTCTCCATTTGTAATAGACATGAGGCATCACCCTAGTTGCTTTATTTTAATCCATCCCACAAAACCTATGGGAAGAATAAAGAGAAATTGAATGTTGTTTGTCCAATATCTTGGATGTCCCTGATAGCACACAGTACAAACATATATATTTATAACTCTATCACACAGTGAGGAGAAGCAACAAAAAACAGCAAAAGGAAAATGTGGAATGCCAACCTCATCATTAAGTGATAATGAATGGAGTTGCCAGCTATGATACATTCCTTTTTAAAATGATCCACACATTTGAGCTAAGTGAAAATAATTGCAAATAAAGAGATCTTCCTTCCCCACAACCTTGAATCCAAAAATTAGAGCACTCCCCACCACCACCATTTGACAGTTTTTTACAGTGAAAATGTAGGCCTTTACAGAGTTAGATAGCAACTCAGTGGAGATCTTCAGGACTTACATTTTGGATTTAGGCACTGAAAGTGTCAGAAGGGTTGAAGCACTATGGCAGAACTCTCATGGCAATGCTGACAGATTATATATAGCACCTCCAAGGTCTCAAATGAAGGATTTGTTTCAGGCAGCGTTGTGAGAGGAACTGTCTTCATTTATTTGCTAATGCAGGTTTCTGCAACTGTGAGGTGATTTCTGCTTACCAGTCAATAGATTTGATTGGATTTGGATTCAACTATCTTCAGAAATGGAAGCTTGGCAACTTTTGAAGTGGGAGGGAAGATAATATGCTAGACTTTCTCAGCTTGAATACAAATTATTGTTTATGAATTATTTGAATGCCCAGGAAGAACTTCATCTGTGCTTAAGAAGGATTCTGATTTCCTTAAAGGAAGTACGGGTTCAATCTTTGTCTCAAAGGCATTCTTGGTTGATGCAGAAAGACTGTTCTGGTTGCAGTAGTTGATAGACTTCCACTGCTGAGAAAGATCAGGAGTGGGAAATTCTGATTTGTGCTGTGTCCTGTCTAGTGCTTATTTTATGAAGTAGGTGCAGAGAGAAATCTTCTGATGTTTTGGTTTTGGAATGATTTTTGTATTGTATTTTTTAAGTTAACATTAAGAAAACTTAGTGGGTAGGATAGACTTTTTTTAGATTACGGTATTACATTTAAGTGAACAAATTATATTTGTTGGGGCTGTATTTTTGAATGCACCTAAATATAGTGGTAATCATGGGGGTTTTTTTCCATGAGGTTCTTTAACCTTAGGGAGCCAATTATGGGGCCAAAATAAGGAGTGATCTAGTCTTTCCATGATATTCCACTGTCCATTAATGGAATTACTGTGAGAAGCCCAGATCTAAAAATATTTTCATCTCTTAAATGATTCCCTATGGTATTGAAAAAGTCCACGAAGTACATAAAAACAAATAAGCAAATACACAATTGCCTAATATTCACAGCAAATACATGGAATTGCCTAATATTCACAGATGCTCACTTTGCTAATAATAGAGATGGACCAGAAAAATTATCAGAACTGTAGTTATTCCAAAACTGGATTATTTCTTTTTTCTTCTGAATTAACTGGCAATCTTAGCCTTTGTTTACTTTGTTAGACCCAATAGTTCCAGAAACAATGCAATAATGGAGACAATGCCTTTGATACAAAGCAGATAAATTCATTATTGTCCTATTTGATATAGTGGAATAAAGCAGGGTTTTGTGGTTATAAATAGAAAGACCATGAACAACACTGGTGCTACCTATTAATTTATGGAGCACTTACATACTATAAAGTGTTCCATTTACTTCTAGGTGCTATATATAAGTGAGTCATAGAGTATCTGTAGCAGCACAGAGGATGTGATGTGTGGGTTTATATGATCAAGCTTTCCTGTTTTTTCTATTTTACTTTAACGCAAAAATCATAGGACTAGAAAGTTATGTCTACTCAGCAGTGTTATTTCTGAATAACAGATATTATTCCAAAATAACATAGTCCGCGTCTACACACAAGCAGTTATTTCAACATAACGTAGAAATAATGTTGAGCTAGAGGGCTGCTTACTCCGACTCCTGTAATGCTCAATGTACGCGTACTATGGGGGAACAGTGCTCTGTCTCAAGATATCTGCTGTGTAGATAGTGACAAAAATCAAAATAAGCTACACAATTAGCGTAGCTCAAGTTGCGGAACTTATTTCAAGTTTAGCCCTGCTGTGTAGATGTGCCCGAAGGGACCCCGAGAGGTCATGAAGTCCAGTGTCCTAAAACCTTACCATTTTTTTCCATTTTCTACACCTTTAACCCCTTATTTGTGTCCTTCTGAAGGAGGAGATGGGACTGAAAAATAATATGATATGGCTCAAATAATAATCATGTGCAGCTATTTCATGATTTTGGAACCTTTTCTCACATAGGATATGGGTAATTCTTTTCCTCAGCACATGCAGTAGTTGACAATAGTCCGGTGGACTGGGATCCTCTAAGATATTTAAGTGATTCACTCCCACTCAAATTAATGAGATTTAGATGACTAAATAGTTTTGAGGAGCTGTGTCTCAGCCCTTTTCTCTAACTGCTCAACTCTGTATGGTTTCTGCACCTAAAAATACTTTGATGATCCCAATCACATCTTGTACCTGATAGTTTTTACTCTGGACACAATTAAGATAAATCATATCTGATAAAGCATATATTCACAATTTATTAGTTTCTAACCACTGTCACTGTTAAATATTTCAGCTGGCTTTTTTTTTTCTTTTACAACATTATACAGAATGGCCCAGAACCAGAACCTTGGCCTGTTAGAAACCATGGATGGGATGCTAAGCTTCAACTCACAGCAAAGTTGCAAGCTACAATGTGGGGAATCACAACAAAAACGCTAACGCTCCATTTACAGAAAATAAGCATTGACATTATGCATATAATTGCCATGGTTTCTCTTCTGCTCCTGAGACTGCTCCACTGGTCTGCCAAGAGTTTTAGCAGACTGCACAAAAATAATACACTCTCAATACTTACTAAAAGGATAAGGTTCCAAAGCTACATCCTCAAAGGAGTGGAAGATAATGTTTGGTATCATTCTATTTTAAACCTGCCTTATAGTCTCTCATGGTCTAAAATAGAATTCCCTCCCTTTGGGTTCTGCATGCCAAAAACAAAGTGTGATCCTTGAGCTGTCATTTAGTCTTGAAATGAAGCTAATGTAGCAGAAGATGTTGTAGCAATAACTTCTACTTGGAACGCGGCAATAGTAGCAGCAGGCACATCAGATGTACTGTAGGAGAAGGTCACAGAGTGGCAACAGCAGGCTTTGATATAGCAGTTTCTTCCATAATGCCATGTGAAGATTAGTTCCGAGATGCACTAACATAGTAGTTATCTATATGCTCCCAAAGAAAGGTGAATATGTTCTTGAATAAATTGTACACATACATTTAAACATACAGTGGGTATAAAGAATGTCACAATATTTTTAAATGAACTGTGCGTACTTAATTTGTTTAACTTTTCAACCATCTCTAGACAAAATGAAATAGTAATTAATATTTTCCCCATTTAAGTGAATATCTCAGCTAGACAAAAATATCCCTGAATGCCAGGATAACATGACAGAAGGTTGTGGTTTTTTTCTTTAAAAAAAATTCCATTGCGGTTACTCTGCTTTGTGTTGGTCATCTTACTATTCTTCTACAATGGAAGCTTATAGTATGACCTCACTCAACTGCATATATTGTAAAATCTATGCTTCAGGTGTAGACCATGACACACAATCAATTTATTTTCTCGCACATAGACATGTTATCCATAACAATGGTTCAAAGCGTAAATTTTAAAGGTTCCTTGAAAAGCAGTACAGCTTTTATAACAAAAGGGAGGGTGAGAAATGGGAACAAATGCACACTCATTTACCCCCCCGCCCCCCCCAAAAAAATCAAGAAGTTGAGAACAAAGGATATGAAGAGAAAAAAATCATGAATAGCCTGTACGCCAATGCTATGAACCTGGGGAAAAAATAAAAGGAATTGTTCTTTTATGAATATAAAATCATGTTAATGTGGTGTTATTGTTTTCTGTTAGGAATGTTAGTAATCAGTGGTTAAAATCTATTTATGAGGCAAAAATAGGGCAATAGGGGAGGGTGAATAGAACTTTACAAAAATGGCATTACCTGTTTCTGAGCCATAGACAACTCACAAGCCAGTGATCTTGAATACTTATGGATCTCTGTTCTATTACAGAATGTACAAAATGAGGTAACAGTTGATATCTGCTACAGAACACTAGAAATCAGAATGTCTATCACCAGAAGGACTTGTTTATACCATATGAGGGGCAGGGTAGTATGCCTGTTTTGTCCTGGGGGACTTCAATCTCAGGGATATGTGTTGAAGGTCTGATTCTTATTTTGCTTCTGCATTTCCAAATTCAAGATCCTCTGAATTTCTAATATGACAATTTCCTAACTCCAAAACTCATGCATCCTACATGAAGGTAATGTATATTAGTCTTGTCTTAGCAGATAAAGAACATTTATCACTGAACTAAATTAGTGGTAGCTCAGGTGCAAGTGATCTACTCCCATCCTCCTGGTCAAAGCAGGATAAATCCCACCTAACTCATTCCAGCCAAGGCTTTTTCAAATCTGGCCATAAAAACATCTAAGGACAGATTCCACCATCTGCCTAGGTAACCCATTCCAGTACTTCACCACCCTCCTACTGAAATAGTTTTTCCTAATGTACAACCTAATGTCTGCTGCAATTTGAGACTACTGTTTATTTTGTCATCTGCCACCAGTGAGAACAACCTAGCTCCATTTACTTTGCAATCCTCTTCAGGTGGTTGAAGGTTGCTATTAAATATCTCCTCATTCTTCTCTTCTGCAGATCAAATAAGACCAGCTTTCTCAGACTCTCCTCATAAGTCACGTGTTCCAAACTAATAATTTTCATTGCCTTCTGCAGGACTCTCTCCAAATTTTCCACATTCTTTCTGTAGTAGGGTGCCCAAAACTGTACATAATACTCCAGATGTCACCTCACCAGTGTGGAATAGAGAGCAATAATTACTTCCTTTGATCAGTTGGCAATGCTCCTACTAATGCAGCCCAATATGCTGTTACTCTTCTTGGCAACAAAGGCACACTGTTTATTCACATCCAGCTTTATATCCAGAACTATTACACTCCCTGACAATGAGGGTGTGTCTACACAGAAGTGTTATTTTGGAATAATGGCCATTATTCCGAAATAACAAGGTGAGCATCTACACAGGCATTCTGTTATTTCAAAATAATGGATGGCTTATTTTGACTTCTATAAACCTCATTCCACGAGGAATAATGCCTCTTCTGAAATAGCTATTTCAAAATAGGGTGTGTGTGTGTAGTCACAGCAGCTGATGTTATTTTGAAATAAGGGGCCTCCAGGAAATCCCACAGGGGCTCTGCTGGCCACTCCATCCACACTCATCAGGACTCTATAGTTCCCCTTCCTGTGCAGCCCTTAAAGCTGCAGCCTCAGGGGAAAGGGCTTATGGCAGGAAGCTGGGCCTGACAGCCTACAGCCACACTACAGGTGCCACAGCAACTCATTGGGCCATCATGAGTGACTCATGAGCTCCCCAAGAGCCCTGCACCGCTCCCAGGGAGCACTCTGACAGCCCCCAGGAGCCTGCCAGGTGCTTCAAGAGGTGCATGCTGTCCTGGGCCGGGGCAGAGATCCTGGCCCGCATAGAGGTTTGGGGCGAGGAGGAAATCCTCCAGGATCTCCACACCAGATGGCACAATGCCAACACATACGGCCGCATGGCCAACAGCCTGGCCACAAAGGGCCACATCTGGAACCAGAAGCAGGTCCAGATTAAAGTAAAGCAGTTCCGCCCAGATGCAGCTCCAACTCCACGGAAGAACCCCACTCCTGCCCCTATTACCAGGACCTGCGCCACATCCTGGGGGCTGGTGCCGTCCCTTCCCTATCCCTGGTAGTCGAATCAGGGCTGGAGACACCTGTCATCACCCTCTCGGGGGGGAGGGGGGGTGTCACAACTAGTTGTGGGAAGGACTTCAACACAGCCAGCACCTTCTCCATGCTGACCCTGGAGCTGGTACCCCACAACCTATATGTGTCCCAGGCATCCACCGAGGCCAGGGAAGGAACATCAAGTGAGTGACCTTCATTGCCTGACAAAGTCAGCATGGAGTGGCAGGCAGTGAGGGGCTTGGACACACTCCTCGCTTGGCCTTCTCGGCCTAGGGTTTGTACTGCAGTCCATGCATGTGCAGTGCCAGTCTGGGCCACGCAGCCCCAGGAGGCTGCATCAAAGCACCCCTGGGCTCTTGCTCACAGGGTCTGGGCAAGCTGGCCATGTTTCTGGCACCCGGGCGGTCCACCCTCTCACCACAAGCCACCACTAGAAAGAGGCTGGAGACATGCCCCCCCCTCCCACACACATACACACTCAGGATTGCTTTACATGCTTGAACAACACTCTCCCGGGGACAGTGCAGCGAGGCGCAGGAGTGTCTGCCGCTCGTACTCTTCCCCCATACTCTGACCCTCCCTCTCTTCTAGAGGCCAGGGATACAAGTCCTCTCCCCTTGATATGCTACCCCTTCTGGACCCAGCATGTGTGCAGCACTGAGGCAATCACAGCCAGCCCATAGTCCCCCTGCCACCTGCAGGATCCTGGTGTGACTGGCAACTTCCCATGCCTGCTTGTCCCTGGGCTGTGGGGGTGGTGAGGCTGCTCCCTTGGGGACAGCTGAGCCTCTATAGGAAAGGGCTCACTGTCTAGGCCACAGATTCAAAGCACAAATTCAAAATTATTCAGACAAGTGAGATGTCTTCAAATCACCAGGGCCCGATGAAAGGCATCCTGGAATAGACAAGATGCTGACTGAGGAGATATCTAAGCTGTTCTTTCTTATCTTTGAAAGATAAGTCATGGAATACAGGAGAGATTCCAAAAGACTGGAAAAGGGCATCTATAAAAGTTGGAATAAGTACAACTCAAGAAACTAAAGATCAATCAGCTTAATATATGTACCAGGAAAGATAGATAATGGAGAAAACAATCAAGCAATTCAGTTTGGAAACATCCAAGTAATTAGGTAGATAATAGTAAGGTCATAAGTAAGAGTTAGCATGGATTTTTCAAGAACAATTTATGTCAAACCAATCTAAAGCTTTCTTTGATAGGGTAACAGGCCTAGTAGTTGGGGGTGGAGAAGCTGTACGTATGATATATCTAATCTTTAGTAAGGCTTTTGATTTACTCTTGCAAGATCTTTTCATTAATAAACTACAGAAATGCAACCTAGATGGAGCTACTATAAATTTAATGTGTAACTTGTATGACTGTTCAGAGAGTATTAATGAATGGTTCATAGTAATACCAGAAGGGCATAACAAGTGAAATCCTATAGGAATCACTTCTGCGTCTTGGTCTGTTCAGTATCTTAATCAATTATGTAGATACTAACATAGAGTAAACTTAAAGTTTGCAGATGATACCAGGCTGGGTGAGGTTGCAAGTACTTTAGAGGATAGATAATAATTCAGAATGATTGGGATCAATAGGAGGAATGGTATGGAGTAAATAAGATGAAATTTAACAGAGACAACTGCAAAGTATTCCACTTAGGAAGGAACAATCTGTTGCACACCCACAGATCTCCTCTTCCCATCTCTTTTTAATGATCCCTCTCAATGAATCTTTCTTGAAGCAGCAAGACCAATCCCTCCAACATTTGGAGGCAATCAAGCTAATTCTTCCTCCTCCCCACATGTCAGAAGAGAGTTGTATTCCATATATTTCTGGTCCAAAAAAGGCAATGGTAGGAGGCCAATATTACACTGTAGGTAACTGAATGCTTATATCCTATTGCAGCACTTCAGGGGACCATTTTGTTACCCTCAGCCTCCACATGCCTACTTTCAAGTTGTTGTTGAACTTTACCAAAAACAAGTTCTCTCCTTGGGCCTCTCCAAGAACCTGAGACTCTTTATAACAGTGCTCCCAGCAATGGGACGCATTGTTGTCTTTCCATATTTGAACAACTGGGTGCTTGGGGACAACTTCACCAAAAAAGTCTAGTTATCAACCACCAAAGCCTTAGCTTTATTTCAGAATCTGGACTCAGTATTCATTTTAAAAAGTTTATTTTAACACTAGTGGAATGGATATTATTGGAACCATTCCCACCTCCCTTTAGCTTACCTGCTCAAGGAAAGATTCTTTACTCAGTCCGTCCTTATCTCTACTCTACAAGTAAATGGCTAGCATCAGATGCCACAGGACCACCTCCTTCAGATTGCCTCCAGAACAATTCTTTCCCAAAGAGGGAGTTCTCCAATCACAATTTTCAGACACATTGATGCCACTTATCTGCTGTAGTTGCTTTATATTGTGTAAGCAGTACAATGACAAGCTAGGGCTTTTTTTTGGTCAAGGTTTATGCCTAACAAACTATATGGCTACATCTAGACTGGAATGATTTTCCGCAAATGCTTTTAATGAAAAAGTTTTCCGTTAAAAGCATTTGTGGAAAAGAGTGTGTAGATTGGCATGGACGCTTTTCCGCAAAAGCATTTTTGCGCAAAAGCATCTGTGGCCAATTTATATGTGCTTTTGCACAAAAAAACCCCCTGATCGCCATTTTTGCAATCAGGGCTTTTTTGCGCAAAAAAAAAAAAAAAAAAAAAAATCTGAGCTGTCTACACTGGCCCTTTTGCGCAAAAGGACTTTTGCCTGAATGGGAGCAGCATAGTATTTCCGCAAGAAGCACTGATGTCTTACATGAGATCGTCAGTGTTCTTGCGGAAATTCAAGCGGCCAGTGTAGATAGCTGGCAAGTTTTTCCGCAAAAGCAATTGCTTTTGCAGAAAAACTTGCCAGTCTAGACACAGCCTATAAGTATAAAACATCATAAAAAGTGGGATGGGCAGTAGGAATCAATACATAATGGCCAAGGTCTTTGCTAGAGTAAATGACTGAAATTCGACTGAGGGTCTTTCAAAAAACCTGTGAAACATTGAAGCTAGATATAGCAGATTTGTACCATTAGAAAGAGGAAATTCCCTGATGTTAGTTCTTGAAAGTTCAGATATTGGAGTTAAAATATTTCAAACTATAGCAAAGGTATTTTAGGCAATGTTCAGATGTGTTCTAAAGTGTGTTGGTTATAATGTTCCCCTCCTGAACTTCCCACAGTTAGGGCATGGAATAATAATATCAGAGGTGATAATTCAAAATTATAACTCTGAAATAATGGGTCTCCAGGAGTGCCTCAAAATTAGTCCAAGGCAGGTTCCATTATTGTGAATGCACTACCTCAACTTAAAGCCCCAGGGAGCACTGGGAGAGTAACTAGTTCAAATTACTCTGGGGAGTAGTTATTTCAAAATAATATTATGGTCGACGCTCCAGTATCGCTATTTTGCAATAACTATTTCAAAATAAACATTATTCCCCAAGGAAAGCAGGAGTATAGATTTCAAAATAACCAGACCCTTCTTTCAAAATAATGGTCTTGGCAGTATGTACTCTCCACTTATTATTTTAAAATGGGGGGGGGGGGATATTGAAAAAACTCTCTAGTGTAGGCCATTGGCTTAGACTCATGGCAAAGAAGAAACCTGGTTTCATAGGAGTCAGAATACAAGGTGCCATTTTAAGCATTTAGTTTATCTTTAGGACACTCTGAAAATAGATGTTTGGTGTTTTTCTATAAAGCTGTAAATAGTCAATAGTTAGAGCTGTGTGTGCATACATAAGGTATATATAATTCCAGATTTTGAGTATCTGGTTGAGATGGCTATTTTAAATAAAATGTTCAAAATCTAGTATTATATACACATATATCTGTGCATCACACACACCTCTAACAACTGTTGACTATTTACAACTTTTGGTCCTCATGCATCAGTCTTCTACTACAAAAATGCTCACATTTTATTTGGGATAGTTATGAACTCACTATTGGGTGTGAGTCTATGAAATTATGGATGAATAATGTGTGTGCACATACACAAAACTTACTATAGATCAGGTTTTCTACTACCTTGCAGAATTATTTACACTCACTTTGCATTTGTGTAAATCATTACATTCTGATTTAGTAGCATTATTTAATATTCACTTTGCACTGGAATGAAGAGTATGTGAGGTGCAGGATAACAGTGACTCTAGAACATCTTGTCTGCACTTAAAACTACAGTAGCTGTGCTGCAGTTGGGCCATTATAGCATATTAGTGTGCATACTACTTATGCCTAGATGGTGTACCTATGTTGATGGAAGAATCCTTCCATTGGCTTAGCGTTTTTCCATAGAGACTTAGGTCAGCTTAACTATGTTGCTCAAGGATATAACAAGTTTATTATTAGACTATCCCTAAATCAATACTAATTACCCCACAGCCATGTACACATGCATGTACTAAACCAACACAATATCTGTGAAAGGGTGCCTGATAAGTTATTTTGATTAAAGCAGCTAAAGTAAAGAGTTCTTAGGCTATATGTACATAATCTATATAAGCACTATTCATGTAGAGATGAGAAAAGTCATTTTGGCAAAAACTGTAGTAGCCTGCATCCATTCTAAGAGATTGTTATATCAACTTTCCTGGCAAGACTCCATTCATGGTGTTTATTTTTCATTAAAACTCCGATTCTTGACAGAACAGCTTACTGGCACTAAAACAAAAATAAAAATGAATAAAAAATAACCTTGAAATGCCCCAGATCATAACATCAGTGTCAGCAGTATTTTAAGTAGTTTCAGATTTTCCTTCTGGAATTGAATTAGTTTACATATATCAGCTTTAACCATATAGTATATAATTTGGGATTTACAATAAGAATTTTATTTTCTTACCTGCTTTTTCTATAACAGGATTTTGTTGTAATGACAACTATAACACTCAAAAATCTTGAAACAAACAGAAGTAAGTTTTAACTGTTGATATGATGCAAGTTACTATTAATATAGTATGTACAATGGAGCAGGTTAAGTGAATTTCCAATATTTTCACACTAATAGCACATCTGTGCAAGCTAAGTGTTGATAAAGTCAGATGGTTTGACAAGTTAAAGGTGCTAATGTAAAACATGTGATATCCAATGTAGAAGCTGAAAATAACTCATTTGAGACATGCCAAGGAAATAATACATATATCAAAGTGTGTCAGGATTAACTGTTACTTCATGCCCCTGCTAAAGTTCTAAGCCCCAAAAATCTAAACTGGGGTGATTCCTTCCAGAACAGTATGGTCCAAATTAATATTGAGTCATTCAGGTTGTACTGGGAATCTTTAATCTTTTTAATAATATATAGAATGATTAAGAAAATAGAGAGGATATTGTTAGGAACTCAGTGATATAAGGTTTTGCATTGATAGCTGGAACTGATATTTTTCAGGCTTTGATTGGTCACCAGCTTCTCAGCATTTGATTGAACAGGTTTGGGGAGGAAATATAATAAATTCTATATGAGAAGCACAGGAGTGACAGCAGGGGTGCCTTAATATAGGTTTTCAAATCTCAATATCATAAGACTACTCACATAATCTGAAAGCAAGATGTGAAATGGTCCCTTGTTTGCCAAACATATGATTGTACTGATATAGCCTGCACAGACTGCTCTGCTTATATTGCAAGTAATGAGCTGAGACGGTCAAGGCAATTATTTTTGATGGGATGAGACTGCCTGGTCTTCTCCCCAGTTTAGACTCTGAAATCCTATTGTTCACACTGTTGCAGTAAAGGAAAACATGACAATGTGATGGCTCCAGGGACCTCTGGAATGGTGATGGCTGTATTTCTGCTCAAAAGGGGAGTTTGCAATTTGATCTAATTCATTAATTAGATCAAATGGTGCTATGAACTCTTAGTAGGTTTCTTGGTCTTTTTGGGAGCTATCATTAAAAGTCTTAAAGCACTGTCAAATGTATAATACCCTACTATTCGCTTACAAATGGCCTAACGGTGTATTCCCAACATGATAGCGATAAATCACAGAAGCGCCAATTAAAGTAAAACACTTACTGTGTCAATCATTTAATAGAAATAGTAAGTGCTCGTAGCAGTGCTTTAAAAATAAAAGGTACAATAAGAGCTTTATATGCACAGCTTCTTCTTCACATTAATGCCTCTGGTAACGTAGGGGTGCCTAAGAATGTGAATATAATTGAATATCTAACATTAACTCTTAAGTGTCCTCAGATCCCAATGACTTCAATAGAGGGTTTTCAGCATATTACAAAAATGATCGTCAAACAATGTTTTTTTGAGCAACATTGTCTTTAAAATTCACCATGCACTGAAATTTAAAACACAAGGGGTATGTCTAGACTACATGGCTCCATCGACGGAGCCCTGTAAACTAGTTTACCCGGCAGAGGCAAAGAAGCAGGGATTTAAATAGTCCCCACTTCATTAAAATAAACATGGCCGCCGTGCTGTGCTGACAATCAGCTGATCCGGCACAGCGCGGCAGTCTAGACGCAGATCTGTTGCCTGGGGAAGCCTTTGACAACCGATCCTGTAAACCTCATTTCACAAGGCATAAGGAGTTGGTTGGGAAAGGCTTCCCCAGCCGACAGATCCACATCTAGACTGCCACGTTGTGCCGGATCAGCTGATCGTCGGCACAGTGCGGCGACCATGTTTATTTTAATGAAGCGGGGATTATTTAAATCCCTGCTTCTTTTCCTATGCCGGGTAAACTAGTTTACATAGCTCCATTGATGGAGCCATGTAGTCTAGACATACCCAAGGTGTCTTCCTAGAACTGTGAGTATTTTTTTTTAAGTTTAAATAAATGTATGTAATTTAAAGATTAAAAATTTGAAGGATTGGGAACAAGGAGTACAAAGTCTAAATCTGGCCTTACAAAATTCCTAGTAAAAAAACCTCATGAAGGTCAAAGGAAGTAAGAATAAGCTGTTTGGGGGTTTATTGATAGGTTGAATCTTGAAAATACTGAGTTTAGTGAATTAAAAACTGCAAACTGATAGGCTTCATAATGAAATTATAAACAAGGAATCGATGAGTTGTCTAATGGGGTCCCGTAGGGTATGTCTACAATACGGAACAAGGTTGAATTAAGAAATGTAACTTCAGCTACAATAATTGTGTAGCTGAAGTCCAAGTACCTTAACGCATCTTTTAGTGTTGTCCACACTGCAGAAAGTAGAAGGGAGAACACACTTCCTTCGACTTCCCTTACTTCTCATGGAAGCAGGACTAGCAACATTCACCAGAGTGCCCCTCTCAGTTCAAGGAATGAACAACCACTCAAGTTATCTTACCCATTACCAAGATAGCTTCCCCAATTATCACCTCTAATACCATTAACTCATAAACATCCCACTCTCCCCACCTCTAATATCATCAATTCACAGACACTTACCTTCCTTCCTCCCCCCCCCCCCCCCCGCACTCCCCTCCTGTTCTGAAATGTGATTTGTCCTTTTCATATGTGTTCATTTTTTTTAATTGTATCCTTTGGTATATATGGTTGTTACTATTTTCTTCCACTATTTGATCTGAGGAAGTGGGTCTGGCCCACGAAAGCTCATCATCTAATAAACCAACTTGTTAGTCTTTAAAGTGCTACATTGTCCTGCATTTTGCTTCCTCTCAGTTTGAATTAGCTGTTTAACTATCCCCACTCATTCGAACCCTGGAAGATCAACAGCAGCAGCTTCAACCTTTTCTTTAGTGTAGATGTACCCATAGTGATTGGTCTTGGCCCTATGCTGTAACAATGAACTGGAAGAAAACAAAACTCATCACTGATCAATTTTGCAGATAAAGATTGGAAAGTAGTAAATATTGAAGAGAATGCATGACTGATACTAAAGTTGGAAAGTTGGAAAGCTAAACACAATCTATGCACAATATTCATTTTAATATGATCAAATGCAAAATTATATTCTAAGTAAAAAGAATGGATGTTATTGTGATGTTATCTGATTGAACTGTTAGGCATCTAATTAAGATGTGGCATATGGCCAGAAAGGGTTAACCAACTCATAGGCTGAATGGCTCAGGGTCAACCTTTGAGGTCTTGTTAGAAAGAGAAGTAAATGATAGTTAGGACTATTCCATTAAGCTAGAGTAGACGATTGACATGCAAACCTGTATTGTTAGAGCATTAGGATGGCAGGCATGTGCTGAGAATTGTGATATGAACAAACAGTTCTTGTCTATTATTACAGCTCTCAATGCAAGATCAAAATGGAATATTAACATTAATAATGAAACAATCAAATTAGTATTATTGTCTACATGTTTCTTTGAAGCTTGTGGCAAACTGTATACGAACTGTTCAATGGATAAATTACCTATGCTAATTGACAACATGTTTGGGAAACAGAAGTTTACTTCAAAAGCCTATTGTTCTCCCAGGCTAAGAGGCTGCTGGAAATTAAATATAAAGGCCCTTTGGACATGAGCCTTTTTCATCTCATATCTGCTTTCGATGCTCATGGGGAAAGCTACAATCCATAGGGGATGAGATCCCAGGATATCCTGGTGCTCCTATATTGGAAGTTAACTTAACTCTGAACAGGTGCTGAAAGATCCATTTGCAATTACTAAGTTCAACAACTCTCTGAATCTGATTGCAGAACTTTATTCATGTTTTGAGGACTATAACTAGTTTTGACTCTTACTTTTCCTTCCTTTTCATAAATTAACTTTTAGATTTTAGATAGTAAATGACTGACAACAGCATGATTTTGGGGTAAGAACTGAGTTGTATATTGACCTGATTGTGTGGCCGATCCTTTGATATCAGCAGAAACCATTTTTTTGATAAGACTGGTTATAAGGAACCACTGATATTGGAAACTAGTGTTTTGGATGGAGTTATAAGACTGGAATACCTCAGGAACTGCTTTTATGACATCTTATTAGCCAATGTAGTGAGACATAATATATACTAAACTAGCCTAAAAATAACTTATGTATAATAACCGCCAACCCTTTTGGATACATTTTCCGTTTCCCAGCAGTATGACCTGAATTTGGCATTTTCAGTTATGATCCATGAATGCACAGATACAGCCACTCCCCGAGTTAGGAACAGTTGAGTTACGACCATTCACACTTACGACCAAAGCTCCCGTGGAGCGGTCGTAAAGGTGGTCCCCGAGTTACGAACGTGACCTGCGCATACGAACAGTGCGGTCGCGTGTAACTCAATGGGGTCCGAGTTACGAACGGATCGAGTTACGGCCAAGTGTTTGGTCCGTAACTAGTTCGTAACTCAGGAAGAGGCTGTACAGTCATATTTACAGATTGAGGGATATTATTCTGGGAAGCAATGGCTCTGAAAGGAACTTGGGGGTTCCACATTAATAATAAGCTGCATATGGGCTCCCAGTAAAGGCCTATAGTCAAAAGGGGTAATGTGATCTTGGGTTGTATAATTAGGGGGACATCAAGTGAGAGTACACAGGTTATGTCACCTTCGTATTTGGCACTGGTGCAACCACTGTCATCATACTAGGTCCTGATGTGGTACCCATAATTGAAGGAGAATGTTGATAAATTGTGGACGGTTCAGGGAAGAGCCGTGAGAATGATTAAATTATTGGAAAATATGCTTGTTAGTGAAAGCATCAAGGAGATCACTCTATTTAAACTTATAATAAAGGTGAAGGGTGACAAGTTTTAAGTACATACATGGAACAGAAATTTAATAGGTAGCTCATTCTAGCTGTAAAAGGTATAACAAGATCCAATTATTTGAAGTTGAAGCTGCATAAATTCAGACTAGAAATAAATTGCAAATTTTGAACAGTGAAGGTAATTAAACATTGGAACAAACTCTGGTGGATTTTTTTATCCATGGAAATTTTAAAAATATTACTGTATGTTTTTCTCAGAGGTATATATACATAGAATTAATTGCTGAAAGCCCTAGCACATGATTTATGCACAGGCCTACTGACAGTGGGAACAGAGAGGGGGAGAAGTGACATTTATCCTAGCACCAGATGATTCAAAAGAGTCTGGGGTTCACAACTACTATGGTTGCTTATGCAGGAGCAGTGGCAGCTGGAGCACTAGGCCCTTTAAATTGCCATCAGAGCACAACACGGGTGATGGGGGGACCAGAGTAGTACACTCCAGGCAGCATGGAAAGTTGGCTGCCTCCAGACCTTACTCTTCTGCCTGAGGCTCCACCCCTTCCAGAAGTGCAGAGCTGCTCTCCTCCCCCCCCCCCTACACCAGGAGCCTGGCTAGTCTGTCAGTCCCCGCTGTTTATTCAGAAGGCTAGACTAGCTCACACTGGTTCCTACTTGTCCTTATAATTCATAGCGAAGCAATCGAAGTCTATTGTTACATTGGAATGGAAGAGGAGCATTTTTTAATTGAAAAATTTCATTAAAAATAATTTTAGGAGGAAAAATATATGAGATGTCGAATCTGATCTGATCTGACAATAACTTGTGTGGATTTGACCAAAATATTTAACTACCCGTGAAGGAAGATTATTATATTTTTCTCCCCAACTCATGATGTGTTGCAAATATTAGATATGGCTTAGTTAGGACCACACTACAGCGCATAGCATAATGTTTGTTAGACCTTATAGTATAATTACAAAGTTTTCATGTACAGTTGGTCAAAGTTTTTCACTCAAGTATTTTTGTAACACAAAATGGATTTTTCTTCCAAAACCCACAGTTTTACATGTCTCAATATTAAATTGTGTTTGCATATGCCATGATTATATAATATAAAACTGATTCAACTTTTCATTTACTGAAATCCTAGTTTTCAACAAGGAAATTTTTAGTAATTTTTTTTAAAATGTTTTAATGCAGATTTCTAACATAATAAAAATTCATTAAAATAATTGAAATATTGGAAAACTGGCAACTGGGTCTATTGTTGTTCCACTGTATGGAACAACTTCGAAATTTCAAAACTTTTTGCAATTATTTCCAATTTGACAGCTAATGCATGATTATTTCCATTTGTATAGACGTACAATGCTGTGATTTTATGGATTTTTTTTGTAAACTTGCCACACAAAAAAAGAAACCCTTACAAAACAAACTGCAATCTGTACAGCAAACATTTTTATAACATACTTTTCAGCTGTATAAAATATACATTTTTTAAAAGTGACACACGTAGTATTTGTATTTAGAAAAAGCATGAAAAACACAAGCCTATTTCAATCAAGCAAGTTTCTGTTATTTCAGTTAGATTTGCAAACATATACCTGTGTATATCTTTTGAGGAAGTGCAGCTTCTAACAGATTTCAAGCTTGAAGTTTTTTTTTTTTTTTTAAAAGATGAAGTCAAGACCAACTTTAGTCAGAAAGGTATAGTTAGCTTCAAAGTTACCATGAAATCAGAGAAGAATTGCACCACTGTAGTTAAATTGGTCTTTCTTTATCCAGATCTTGAGACTGTTGCTAGATGGTTGTAGAAGGCTGAAATTCATTCTCACTGTCCAGGGAGTTCAGGGAACAACTATTTATTCTTATAACATACTGAGTTTCTGTAGTGCTGGCAAGTTTGTACGGACCTCCTCTTACCCAATATTGTATATTTTGAAGACATGTCTGATAACCCCTCATTCCATAATGATGTAACTGGGAAATGCTCACTTAAATGCACACCTGTCACTTTTCTGGACTTCTAGAGTTCTGGGGCTATGGCATTAATATGGAATCCTAAGATAAATATATAAGCCCTAGTTATGACACATCATAATTAACTATATATTGACTGCAAAATAACCAATTCTGAGTTTGTACATCAGTTTCATTATCACTATCAGGAAAAGAAAATCAACTCTTCAAGTATACGGATATTTGCAAGAACAATCAGGTTTCCAGTTAAGCAAAGCTTGTAATTACATGCTTAATATCAAGCAAGTGGGGCCATGGCTCAGTATTAACACTACATTCCCCAATAGTAACCAGCCCATGTCAGGAAAAGTCTAGCCAGGGGACTACATTTGGTGATGAATCTGGTCACGTGCCACTAAGGCACATTGTGCGTCCACTAAGATCTAGCAGTCCATACTCATTATGTTAGGGTTCTGTTTTGAGAAGGGTGGATTACCCTTCCCTCCACTGTGACAATGCTCAGAACTTTACAGGATTGATATCCCCCCCTCCCCACCCCATCCCACCCCAAAGACTTGAAATCAAGACCAAATTTAGTCCAAAAAGTATAGTCAGGTTGATTGCTCCTTGATGTCTTTAGCAGGGAGACAGAAAAGTCTGTCAGCCTAAGCTCTGCTATCATTACGCCTCTAAGGGTGTGTCTAGACTACATCCCTTTTTCGAGAAAGGGATGTAAATTAGGCACATTGATATTGCAAATAAAGCCAGGATTTAAATATCCCATACTTCATTTGCATAATGGCAGCTGCCGTTTTTTTTTTAAATGGGGCTTTTTTGAAAAAAACCCAGCAGTTTAGACAGGAATCTTTCGAAAATAAAACGTTTTTTCAAAAGATCCTATAAACCTAATTTTTGAGGCATATAGGATCTTTCTAAAAAGGGTTTTATTTTCAAAAGATTCCTATCTAAACTGCCAGGGTTTGATATATTTTTTTTCCCGAAAACGCCCCATTTCGAAAAAAAGCGGCAGCTGCCATTATGCAAATGAAGCACGGGATATTTAAATCCCGGCTTTATTTGCAATATCAACATGCCTAATTTACATCCCTTTACCGAAAAAGGGATGTAGTCTAGATGTACCCTATCAAACAGAAAAATGCTACTTTAGTGAAAGATGATTACTAGGGCCAAGAAGTTTAAAAAAAATGAGTGCCTAAAGTTAGGATACTTAATCCTTATACAGGTGCTTACATAAGTGGCTTGATTTTCAAACATCCAGCATTTCCCAAGTTGGGGCTAAAAACATTTGAAGTACTAAAACATAATTTTCCAGCCATTATTAGGTGTATCATTAGGACTATTTTACTGCGACCTGCTACAAGGTCTGTCAGTTTGTACGGGTGCTGCTAGTCCAGAGCAACTTAACATTTTTCTTCCTTCCTTCATCACCACTGTGTTCGCATTTGTTTTACCAAGATACTTCAGTTTGTGATAAGAGGTATCTGTGTTACTCTGGCCCAGTTCGTGATTTATTAATACCAGTCTGTGGTAAAATAGCTGAAGAATGAACCGGCTAGACTTTGATACCATACTTTTGTGTAAACTTGCAAGTGGCTTCCAAGGGTATCATAGAAATCCTTATTAAAGGCAGGTGGTTTTACATTATGTTGCAACCTTAGACTTAAGTAGGAGTTTTCACTAGAGAGCTTGTGACATAGGATACCTTAGCATTAATTATTTTAATCCCCTTCTCTTTGAATCTGGGACAATTGTTCTTCCATCTTACTAATAGCACAGTGTTACAACTTTCTGTATGAATTATTTAGAATATAGAATCATTTCACAAAATTCAGCAGATATTCTATCTAATTGTTACGATCACTGTTATGTATGAGGTAAGCCTTCATTCTCTCTTTAAGCAGTTAAAAGAAGTTAGGTACAATAGCATGTTTATTACAGGTACAACAATGTAATGTGCCTATCTGTCATTCCATATTATTAGCAGTAAGTGGGCACAACATACTGAAGTCTTTAGTTTGAATTTGTTTCCTTTTGTGGATTTAGGTTGAAATCTTATGTGCAGATTTTCATTGCAACATGTGTGGATTTAGCCTGAGAAGACCCATTGAAGGAAATTAAAGGGAATCATGCAGCTAAATCCCAAAACACCACAAAGAACACATTTCTTAATGTTACTTTAATGAAGATTCTTTTACGAGTAAATTTCCTAGTCACTAGAGCAGTTATTATCCGCCTTAGTTTGTAGTGATTATCCACAGGTAAGTATTTTGTAATATTGCATTGCAGCCCCGTATCTTTGCCATGTTGTTGCGGAGCATTTGTAGTTATTAATTATTTTCATCGAGTTGCACATTTAGAGACCAGCTGACTGAACAAAGTAACAAAACTTGGTTTTGGCTGCAAGCTGGAGTTGCCCTTGGGAGCTTTTAATTTATGCTTTGTCCTTTTTGTACCGTGTTCAAAGATTTTGTGGTTTTTGTTGTTTTTTTTAAATGTGTGCAGTTTGTTCCTTAGAGGGGAACAGGTTTCTCCCTTTCTTGAGGTTCATCCACCTTGTTTGTGGCTTACATGTTTTTCAAGGTTGCACAGGGTAGTCAGTCATATGCAAAATAAGGGAATAGAGCTTTAATTAACCTTGAAACCATTGAATGTGTCCATTTTAGAACAGTTATCCCAAACTTCAAAACCAAATTTCTCATATTCAAACCTACTTCATGTTTCTTTTCTCTCTCACAAGCATAAAAAATTCATTTGTTAGCCCTTTTGCTGGATCACTCATACACTTACTGCCTTTACCCATGGTATCTTTTATTAGGACTAAAACACTATTCTCACTTCTTTATACCAGAAGAATACAGATCAAAATAGTATTGTGTGGAGTGCTGCTTTTGTTTTTTTTCTGGAAAAAATTGACAGAATCTATTAGTAGCACTTATTAGTAGCACCTATTACTAGCACTCTGTTGGTTACAATTAATATAAATTTTGATGACATCACTGGTAAAATAAAAATGGCTAAGTACAGGGTAAGACTATGATATACCTGTATATGTCAGATGGAATTCTGTGTTGGGTCCCTTACAGCAAGTACCTTCATTTTTACACACTACCAATTTTAATAGATATCAGGTTTAAAACAAATAAAGGATGTTTTTCTTTACGCATCACACCGTCAACCTCTGGAGCACCTTGCCAGATGGCATTGTGAAGACCAGAATTTAACAGGGTTCAAAAAAACCCTCAATAAATTCATGGAGGTTAGGTCTATCAATACTTATTTGCCAGAATCGGTAGGAATGGTGTCCTTAGCCTCGCTTTGTCAGAGGTTGGAAATGTATGGAAAGGAATCACTTGAAAATTACCAGTTCTGTTCACTCCCTCTGGGACATCTGGCATTGGCCACTATCTGAAAAAAGGATACTGGGCTAGATGAACCTTTGGTCTGACCCAGAATGGCCATTCTCATGTTCTTATATTCAATTCTGAGCTGCTTCAAGGGTTATATTAGTCAAGGCAACATGTTATAATGCCAGCCCTAACATTCTCCTTCTGCCACCAGCCCTAACCTTGGCACACCTCTTATGTCAGGGCATTTATGAGGGGCCGGGGTCTTTAGAAAGCGCACTTATAGCTTTCTTCCTCAGTCCCTATGCCAGGGGAATTCTCCCTTGGCTGCATTCAGTGCTCTCTGGACTCCTTTAAACTTCCTCAACTCTTTGATGCAGTGTGAAAAGAGCCAAGGTTTGGAGTGGAAATTATTAACCATTAACTATTACCTTAATTCCTTAAGCAGTCCTATTGAGGTTTCTCTCTCAGTGAAATATGACTCAGTGTAAATAAAAGCAGCAGAACATGGCCTAGAGTTATCACAATGCTTTCTTGTAGCTGCCCAAGTTCCAGCAGGTGCATGATTTAATATAGAATTGGCAACTATGAAGTTGCCTCGGCCATCATAAGACTATAAAAGTGGCAAAGTGCCTTATTCTATGCTGTTTTCCCTCTTGTTTTACCTCAGATTTGGAATGCTGATCACTACAGTGAGTGCGTAATAAGGTTTTATAAAAATTCCTCTTGGGGTTGCAGCTGCACAACCCGTTTAAGCTAAGAGCTATTCCAATCAGTCATACATGTTTCTACATACAGCTAGGCATTTGTTTTTTAGAGCACCTTCACTGTATTACATATTGGCAAATCAAGACAGGTTTTTAGAGCATTTCTACTCTCCTTAATTTGCTGCAACGTAAGCATTTTCTTTGAGAATATGTCCTAAAGAAAAAGAGGATTGAGCATGTAAATGTATGAAGACTGATTAATGCTTATTGATACTGGATGATCTCACAAATTTACTTCTTGCTAGTTGCTAATCAGGAGTTCATGTGATGTGTCACAGCCTATGACAATAGTAATGAGCACTAATCCAATTATATGCCCTCAATTGACTTTGAATCATATTGCCTAAAAGGCAGCAATCTCAAGATAGTGTTTAAATGCAGCACTTCTATCCATTTTAAGAAATAAAGAGACTTGAATACATTCCGATTTTAAGTTAATGGAAATGTATAGGTAGGAGTCTCATGCATATTTCAACATGAAATGAGTATATAGTTTGTTTCAATATATAATAAACCTAAGTTAAACATTGCTTTTTAAGAGTGTCCTATAAATTAGGAAGAAATTTTGAAAAGGCATTCTAAATTATAAAATCTATGTTTCAGTTATTCCAGTCAACCATGTATTAATGAACCTACTTTAAGTCTGATTTCACTAGCTGTATTAATTTCAGACCCTCTGTCTCCTTTCTTTGGTTTCCTCTATTGATTTCTGAAAAAGAGAATGATATTTGATTAGAATGAAAGTGTATACTCCAGCCAATTTTGATATTTCATTTGCAAGTGGCTTCATGTAATGCCCTACTCCTTTGATCTAATAATGAAAATGTGTCAGTATATTCTCATTACAGAAGCATGGTAAAACAGTCAAAGACTCCTGGGGACAGTAGGACTACAATATGTGAATTTAAAATGGTTAAGCTATGCTCCTACTCTATCCCTTCAGTTCAAATACAAATGAAAATTTAGAGACAGAGAATGTTAGGACTGTTCTTTTAATCCAAGAGCAATGTTCAGTAATTCTAGGTTAAACACATATTTGATACATATATAGTCTCCACATACATCTATTTATCTATAAATTATTTTATAAGAATGGCAAGGTTGTAGACACGTATTTAAATGTTAGGAAATGCAAGAATTCAGGTTGCTGGTACTGGATTCGTATATTCAAATTGTGGCCTATATTTACATGCTGGTATGCCACTCATTTGTCTTATCACTACCTCCCCATGCTTGGAGAAGAATCAAACTGAGTTCAATTGATAAAAATTGTGACTAGGTTGGGAACTATGCATTGAGTAGAAAGATGGCAACATTCATGAACACCATGTGTACCTATCTATCTTTAGCTTTCTGGTTGAAGTGGAAGGAGACTGGGCGAGGGGATTGACATTACTGGAGGAAATCAACTGAGCCTTGATTGTATAACCTAGTGTAAAGCAAGATAAATAACTGTCCTTTAAAACGGCAGAAATGCCATTTCTGTGGCTTTCATTTTTGGCCAAATACTAAAAAATATTGTCAACTATCAAATTGGAGAGGAGATATGTTACTTCTGCATGAACACAAGCTACAGGATGGGGCTAAGAGAATAAAGTTGTACAAAAAACCCAACTTCCACATTTCCCAACTATTACACTTACTACAGACCATGTTTGCTGGAGAAGAAGGTAGCAGGATCAAAACTCTGATTATGACTTCCCATTACATTTCCTTTAAATATACAAGGGAAATTACTTGGCCCCTTACATCATCTATCACATTAGGATCAAATTGTTCTTCAACTTGCCTCTTCTAACTCAAATAATCTGAGCGACTGGAGCCTTAAAAGGAGGCCAAAGTAATTCTAACCATGACTCATTTAAATTACTCATTTAAAGTAATTTAGCTAGCTCCCATTCTAAACTGGCTATCTATATAGATTGGTCAGCTATACTGTACAACACTCTCTTTTTAAGTATTGAGAACCACCAACCTAATAAAAAAAGGAAAAAAAGATTTGAATTTATTTGTCCACTTCAAACCTCAGTTATCTCTATGACTCAAAAGTATGGTAAAAAATAGCCTGAAACCATGACAACTTGTGTTATTATTTTGCTATACAGCACACTTGTTACATAACTGAATATTTTATTAAACCAAAGGCAAAAGCCTTTCACGTAAGCATCTGTTTGCATCAGCTCGCAAAATGCTGTTAACACAGCTATGCTAACATTTAGCATAACTATCCAGTCACTCACTCACTTGTCAGCCACATGGTCATTATTGTAATTCTGCTTGTAAACTTTTTTGAGCCAGTGATCATGACTGAAATAAAAATTACCAGAGCTGGTTTGACTAACAAATTGTGATTTGTGCTAACAGAATGTATGCTGGTTTGCCAAACAGTATGTGTTGATTGTATTATACAATTATTTGGGAATGTTAATGAAAGCCTTAATATTGAATGTGTAGCATGCTGTAGGTTTTCATAATCTGTTTTCAGTAATATATAAAGAAAAGACTCCAGATAAACAATTTAACAACATTTTCAAATAGGTTTAGAGAGCTATAGCTCTTTCATATACACATACCACAACATGCACATTACATAATTTATGGAGCCAAATTATGCATTTCAGAGTCCATGACAAATTGAATTTAATTTGAACAATCAACTTGGCAGATTATTGTTTCCTTACTTTACTGCCATTTTAAATAAGCAGTGTTCCTGCCAAACTACACTGACCCAAGGCTCAGGACAGACAACATCCCATCCTATACTTTGTAGTGCCTAAGCTCTGATGTCTCATGTGACACTAGAAAGCTAGAAATGTTAGTGATGTATCAGTGAAAGGGGAGATTCAAAGCTTTCATTTGGGATACATAACATTTTCTGGTATATGAACAAAGAGCAAATAAACATAATTCTTGCAAGGATAATCAAACATTTTTAGTCTAGTTATTTGTGCATGCTAAACTAGTCACAGATAAAGTGTTGTATTCAACAGAGTCCTTCCATATTGTCCAATATATAAAGAGTAACTGATCAGAGCATTACAAATTAATGGCATATAACAGCTAAAACAAATATTAGAATACTTTTGGTTTCTAATATACTGTAAAAACTCTTCCTTATTTTCTTCAGTTTTGCTTGTTGCCAAATTTTTTTGTGTGTGCCTTAGCTTCCCTTGTCAATTTTTATTCTGTCTGTTTCTCCATATGTATTATCAATTTTTCCCCTTTTCTTATCTGCAGTATCCAGCAAAAAGTAATGAATAGGTATAGAAAATAAAATTGATAAAGGAAGCAAAATGAATAAGGAAAAATCTAAGGCTAGCAGCAGCAATGAAAACAAAGAGAAAAGCATTTTCATTGTTAACATAGAACATTTGGATTAAAAACCTAATACAATATAAAATTAACATAGCACCCATTAAATGGATCAAAAGCTAGCTAGCTGATAGTTCTCCAAGGCTCTGTTTACACAGCAGTGTTATTTTGGAATAATTGGCATTATTCTAAAATAACATGGTCTGTGCCTACACAGAAGCAGTTATTTCAACATGTTAAAATAATGTTGAGCTGGAGGGCTGCTTACTCCAACTCCTGTAACCCTCATTCTATGAGGAGTAAGAAAAGTTGGGAGGAGTTCTCTATCTCAAAATATCTGCGGTGTAGACAGTGCCAAAAGTCGAAATAAGTTATTTCGACTTAAGCTATGCAATTAGCAGAGCTCAAGTTCTGAAGCTTATTTCAAGTTTAGCCCTGCTGTGTAGACGTATCCCAAATGTAAATGTAAATTAGGAAATAATCATTGAGCAGCTGTATTTCTAGTTGGGTCCCACTGGGATCAGTTCTTGGCTCTGTACTATTTAATATTTTAGTCAACAAAATGAAAGACACATAAAATCATTGCTGTTAAAGCTTTCAGAGGACACAAACATTGGGGGTAGGAGTAATTAATGTTGAGTATTACCCAGGGTTTTCTAAACCCAAAGACCCCAGTAACTTTACTCTTTGAGGTGATGACAGGAAATAAATCAGTGGAGATGAAACATATCCAGTTGCTAGTAGGCTGGCATAAATCACAAAGAAGTCAAATGCTGTCACTTAAAGACTTTACTTCATTAGTCTCCAGCCCTCACACAAGAATGCCTTTGCTCAAAGTCTCTGCTTTATTTAGTCTCAAGCACTTACAAACACAATAGGTTATAGGACATCCCCAAAGAGTAGTTATCCACAGTCTGGGTGGGGTTGTGAGTAGTCAAACAGAAAGGTTTGAGTGCCAGCTATCTGCCTATTGCTCAGGGCCCCAAAAAGATACCCAGAAGGTCTGCCTCAAAGTAGTCAGACCTATCAACCTCTTTTATGTTGGTAACTGCTGTAATTGGATCAACAACATATCAACAAACAAAAACCGTTAAGCAAGCTCTTTTTAAGCCACTAATTATACAGAATTTATAGTCTCATAGACTCAAACATAATGAACTTCCAGTTTTCACAGATGCTTACCTTAGCATGCCAGGGAAAATACAGAGTCAGGCTCAGTCCTTGTGACCTCTGGCCCATCCCTCCTGACTTTGCCTTAGTTTTTGCAAAGGCTTCGTCAAAGGCCTTAGAGGTGTTTCTCTTGGCAATAAAAAAATAATTGATATTCCAGTACTGTCTGTGGCCAAAGTATTCTGCTGTGCAGCCAATATTTCCCCAAACAAGAGGGTGGGCCATTGAGAGTAGTCTGGCTCATTTGGTAAGTTAAGCTCTAGCAAACAACATGGCTGTGTCTACATTGGCCCCTATTCCGTAATAGGGATGCAAATGTAGCACTTTGGAATAGGCAAATCTGCGGGGGATTTAAATATTCCCCACGGGATTTGCATTTTCATGGCTGCCGCTTTTTTCCAGCTTGTAGATAAGCCGGAGAAAAGTGCCAGTCTGGACTCAATCCTCCGGAAAAGAGCTTATTTTCTGGAGGATCACGTCCAGACTGGCGCTTTTCTCCGGCTTATCTACAAGCCGGAAAAAAGCGGCAGCCATGAAAATGCAAATCCCGCGGGGGATATTTAAATCCCCCGCGGATTTGCCTATTCCAAAGTACTACATTTGCATCCCTATTACGGAATAGGGGCCAATGTAGACGTAGCCCATGTGTTTTGGTATGGATAAATATAGATTTAGACAACTAGGAACAAAGAATGTAGCCCAGGCTGGGGGAGTCTGTGCTGAAAGGCAGCAACTCTGGAAAAAACCTCTGGTGGAGGTCATCTGGATAAACAGCTAAATATGAGATCCCAATATAATGCTGTGACCAAAAAAAGGTAAGGATGATGCTATATGTATAAACAGGGGAATTTGAATAGGCATAGAGAGGGGGTTTTTTTAGCACCAGCTAGAGCAGGGCTGGGCAAGATGTGGGCCAGGGGATGAAGCTGGCCCACCTAACACTTTGATCCAGTCCACAGACTGTATCTGGACACTTTCTATTTATATCTGCCTGCCCATGTCACCAAATCAAATTCCAGGCAGTGGTCCAGGCAGCAGAATCATATGTAAATGGCTCACATATCTCTATTGCGGTATTACCACAGCAGAGATTGGAGCTGCAAGTCCTTTCAACAGCCACAGCCATGCTGGGCGGCTGCTAGGCAATGCAGTAGTGGCAGGACTGTGTTTTTAATTCAAAGCCTCTGGCCTCAGACAACTCTGGGGGGGAATCAAGTCCCCAGCCCTGCCTCTTCTGCCCCAGGCCCTACCCCTTCTGGGGGTGAAGCTGGCCCTTGGCCACACACCAACATTCATGAAGTAGCCCCCTGCAAAAATTACTGCCTAGAGCATGCAGTGCAGAGCTCCAAAGGCAATTTAAAGAGCTGTGGCTCCAGCTGTTGCAGTAGCAGTGGGAGCAGCCAGAAATCCCAGGCTCTTTTGAATTGCCTGGGCTCCGGGCAGTTGCCTCCTCCTGGCCCCCTCCCACATTGGCAGGCCTTCCCATAGCAGCACTTCTCAGAGCTCTAGTCAAATTACTCAGGCTTGTGCTAAACAGCTTGGCCTAGAGACCAGGCTCAGAAATCAGGTAAGAGTGGAAGGGGCAATTATTCACCACAAGTGTGCCAGGTGTTACACGTTGTATTTCACATTCACATGTTTGTTGATCCCCCAACCTGTTATACTTGCTCACAACCCTGCTTGTTATTACCAACCATACCATACAGAAAACATGATCACACTCTATACTCTGGAAATAAACCGGCTCTTTATCAAGATAACTATGTAGAAAGATGCTGTAATGGTAGCTAATGCATAGGAATTAAGTTTCTGGTGGCTCCTGCAAACTCTTCCCTCCTGTAGCCTGTGTCCCTCCCTCTGGGCAAACTACCACATTTCTGGAATCTCATGCATCCTGCTCCATTGTAGAACCGGGAAAGGTTTAGGGTCATTCTGCAATGACTCCTCTTGGTCACCAAGACTGCTGAGGGAAGCCAGTGTTTCTCTCCTATACATTTTGTGCTATTTCCCAGTCACATATCTTTCTCTTCGCCAAATCCCGAATTTGGGACAAAACATGAGAAAATCCAAAAATGAGGGATATAAAAGAAATGATAAACAGGAAGCTTAAAGTGCTGTGGAAGTCACTTATTTAGGGTGCATCTACACTGCACCCTTAGCTCAAAATAAGTTATGCTATTTGAGTTATGCAAATTGGATAGCTTATTTTGAGTTAATTTTGAAATAGCTTATTTTATAATTTGGCATTGCGCCAAATTTCAAAATAAAATCATAGAACACTAGAACTGAAAGGGATCTCAACAGGTCATTGAGTCCAGTCCCCTGCCCTCACAGCAGGACCAATCATCATCTGGGCCATCCCTGACAGATGTCTATCTAACTTTGCTCTTAAATATCTCCAGAGATGGAGATTCCAGAACCTTCCTGTGTAATTTATTCCAATGTTTTACCACCCTGACAGTTAGGAAGTTTTTCTTAATGTCCAACCTAAACCTCCCTTGCTTCTGTTTAAGCCCATTGCTTCTTGTCCTATCCTCAGGGACAATGAACTACCTCAAGGACAAATAAACCGCTATTCTAAAATATCCCTGAATCCTTCTGGAATGAGATTTACAGGAATGTTAGAATAGAATGTTCAAAATAATGGGCTTGCTTAAAAGACATGGAATAGCTATTTTGGGACACCACAAGTATCCCGAAATAGTGCCGCTGTCTAGATGTAGCCTTAGTGTTTACAACCCTTTTCACAACTTCTTTGTGAGTCTTGGTTTCTGAAGTAAACCGCTCTTAGCAATAAAATTGAAAGGATCCCAGTCTATGTGCAATGTAGTTAAAGAAGGCTGGCTTCAATGAATGGACTGTAATCTGGATAGAAAGCTAGCTAGATTGTTGGGCTCAATGAGTAGCAATCAATGGGTTATTGTCTAGTTGGTAGCTGGTACCAAGCAGCGTGGCCCAAGGGTAAATCCTGGGGCCATTAGTTCAACATCTTCAATAATGATCTGGATGAGGGGATGGATTGCACCCTCAGCAAGTTCACAGATGACTCTAGGCTGGGGGGAGAGGTGGATATGGTAAAGGTCAGGGATAGGGTCCAGAGTCTCCTAGACAAATTGGAGGACTTGGCCAAAAGAAATCTGATGAGGTCAAACTGAAGAAACCCATGTACTGCTACAGTCTGATGACCAACTGGCTAAGCAGCAGTTCGGCAGAAAATGACCTGGGGATTACAGTGGGTGAGACACTGGATATGAGTCAACAGTGTGCCTTGTAGACAAGAAGGCTATTAACATATTAAGCTACATTATCAGGAGCTTTGCAGATCAAAGGAAGTGTTTATTCCCTGCTATTGTGCACTGATGACACTACATTTGGATTACTGCATCCTGCTTTGGGCTCACACTATAAAAAGGATGTGGACATATTGCAGAGTCCACTGAAGGGCCACAAAAATGATTAAGGGATTGAGGCACAAGGTTTATGAGAGGAGTCTAAGGGTATGTCTACACTGCCACCCTAGTTCGAACTAGGGTGGCTAATGTAGTCATTCGAACTTGCAAATGAAGCCCGGGATTAAAATATCCCGGGCTTGATTAGCATGTCCCCAAGCACCGCCATTTTTAAATCCCCCATAGTTCAAAATACCTGCCCGCGGCTACACACAGAAGTTTAAAGTTAATCCGAACTAAGTCCTCAACTGTTACCCCTCGTGAAATGGTGGTAAAAGTGTGGTACTGACAAACCGCTAGATGGAATGATTTAGTTGGGGTTTGTCCTGCTCAGGGGGAGCTGACAGATTTGCTGGGCCTCTGGGCAAGGTGTGTGTATGGCGGGGGGGGGGGGGGGGAGCTCTATACTCCTGAGTGTGAACCGTGTGTCACTCTTGTGGTGAGTTAAAGGGCCTTGGGATCTGGCTGCCACTACTCCTGTGGTAGTCACAGTGCAGCCAGGAGCTCCAGGCCCTTTTGAATTTTTTTCCAATTTTAACCTTCTATGTGCGAATTTCCAGTAGCCTTACGCACTCACCCCTGAATCTCTAGTGTTTGGTAACAAACTTAGTCTTGTTCTCACTATAAACATATCTCTGTACTGCAGTGTTAAGGAAAGTACTAGTGTTGAGCTGAAACTTTGAAGCTGCTGTGTACCCTTCCTGTGGGAATTGCAGGCTTAGTATTTCTGTAAGTGTTCAGTGGATAAGGAGCTGGATACTACAGGAATGCTCACAGTCATGTGTGACTGTCGCTATGTGTACAGAGAGAATGAGGCCTCCAGGAACCTGGAAGATAGTTCTTGAGGTGCCAGTGGCTTGTGGTTTTAGGATGCTGAGGAGGCACATGAAAGCCTTCACACTAATATCGGGTAGAGGTGAGGTGCCCCACAAGCTTTGGGAGAACGACATTGGCTGCAACTCCCAGCTGTGTAGTTGGTCAAAAACAGTTAGTCACATAATTTAGTATCTGAATTATTGCAAAAAATAATGGAATAAAGTATTAAAATATGTATTGCATATTAAATCATGTCTAATCAGAATCCTAACTATTGTATTCTGTCACTTGCATTGTATTATTAATCAGTCATTTTGGCCTGTTTTCAGATAGGAAAGTTAAAGAAAAATTTTCATAGTCCCCTGCTTATGTGTCTTTAACATTTGTAATAGCAAGATTTAGCTCATAAATATTAAAAATCCATTTTGTATCCCAAATTCCTTATTCTGATTCAGACAGCAAATAGGTAAGTTTAAAAGTCCCCTTCATCATTCCATTTATTAATATTCCGCAATACAAATTAGAACATTCTGGTCTAACTCTCCTTTCAAGGCCCAATTAACTTGAGATGATCACTTGAATTGTGTGATCACCTTACAATTCTTAGGCTACATCTACACTGCCCAGTCTTGTGCAAGAACATATGCAAATGAGGTGCGGCGATAAATATCCCCACGCCTCATTTTCATACTTAATGAGCTACCATTTTTGCAGCTCATTTCATACTCAATGAAGCGCTATTTTTGCACAAGGGGCTTTTGTGTAAGAAAGAGCAGTGTAGACTTCTCCTTCTTGTGCAAAAGCCCCTTGAGCAAAATGGCGCCTCATTAAGTATGCAAATGAGGCACAGTGATATTCATCACCACACCTCATTTGCATATGTTCTTGTGCAAGACTGGGCAGTGCAGATGTAGGATTAGAGTACGTCTACACAGCAGCATCATTTCAGAATAACTGATGTTATTCCAGAATAACAAAGAGCGCATCTACACTACAAGCCTTTATTTAAAAATAATGTTGAGCTGGAGGACTTCTTATTCCAACTCCTGTAACCCTTATTTCATGAGGAGCAAGGGAAGTCAAAGGAAAATTGTTTTTCTTTCAACTTCCTGCTGTGTAGATAGCACCAATAGCCGAAATAAGCTATTTCAACCTAAGTGATGCAAATGACATAGCTGAAGTTGCATAGCTTATTCCAACTTTAGCCCTGCTGTGAAGACATACCCTTAGTGAGTTTATAAAGTCTGAATGAGTGCCAATTGTCTTTGATTAATTAGTGCCACTGAATACAAATCCACTATAGAAGTCACAAGTGGAGGGGGCTTATACAAATATGTGGGAAATTTGTAATTTAAAAATGTTAAGCAATGCAATTTATGACAAACATCTTTGTGTTTGTCTCATTAAGCATTGCAGGAAAATGTCTCTTTCAAATGGTTTCTTTACAGAAAATACATTCACTATAGTATAATTAATATAACATAATTAATAGGATACATAAAGTCCCAGTATGGATGTGCATACTAAAAATATTGAGAAAAATGTTCTGCATAACAATTTGCTCTATATTTAGTGTAATTTCATTAGTGCACATATGTGCCAGCTATAATCTGCATACTTAAAAGCCTCCAAATAATCATAAATATGATCGACTGTAATGCCTCTTGTGATTTAAAACAAACCATATTAAAATAGCATTAAGATTTTGGCCTAAGCCAACAGAAGCCTGGCATTTCAGTGCTGTGGTGAAATAATCTCCTTGAATCACTGCTAAGGTGCTGGACATGTGCTGTCCAGCAGAGAGTGGGGGAACAGGCATTGTTCTAACACCCTGTTCTAAGGCTCAGCTCCCTCAAATACATGCATTATATTAATGAAACTATTCATGTGTGTAAAATTACTCACATGCACAAGTGTCTGCAGAATGAGGGCCTTAGATTTCTAACACTTTGATGGAAGAATTGTCTTTTCATGTACATTTGTACACAGTCTAGCACAATGAGTCCAGGATGACCAGGCCTCTCAGTTCTACTGCAGTTAATATGATACTGTTGAACTGACATATCTATGCACACCTGGATCAATAAAGGATAGAGGTGCAAAGTCATCTTTGCACAGGCACTAGGGTTTATGCATCTTCAATGCCAAAGCAGGCTTAGGTGCAATCTTTCCCCTGCTCCTCTAGCTTCTGACAGGCTTGTGGCAGGGAGTGGTGATGGCACTGCTGTGAGGAGATCATGTTCAATAAGATGTATGGCTGCTCCTGATTTTTAGTTCTGTGGTTTAGGCCAATCTCTATTAGGAAGCATCAATGACATTTTAAAATAGAGTAATTTATATTCTGTATAACTATAATAAAGTTCCACTCTCTGTGCTGAACACCTTGGGGATGCTTAAAACAGAAAGGATAAGGTGTTAGCCAAAAAAACTTCAAACATTTTTCATACTCTGTGTCATCTTTCCAGTGCCAAAGGATATACTAGTGTTGAAGAAATTCCCAATAGAGAGAGATGCCAATGTTTCTTTAGGAACCTCTGGTGCTGGTCTCTAAACAAGGAAACAAGGAGAGCGAGGACTTGGTAATCTCTGGGTAGCATTGCACTGAGTTTTGTTTAAAAAATTCATCTTTGAACATTTCTTGGACTTGTCTCATCAGGATGTTGTGTCAGATATAGTTAATGTCAGTATGTCATTTTGCATTCTGTGATGTGGAATGTTAACATTATCAGGTACCAAGCATCATATTGTTAGGGCAAATGGCAGTGTATTAAAAACACATCATTGAACTGAGTAAAAAAGAAGTCTATAGACAACCTAGTCCATCTATCTAGCATGCCCTTTTTATGCACCAGATATACATGTTAATATGATGTGCATATTGTGCATCTCTAATGAAACAATGGTGATTTGATCACACTGTTATACAAGGCAATAATCCAATTGTGGCCTAAATCAATTACAAGGCAAAATGCAAATAAGTCAGGATTTCAAATAAAGTCCTTAGGGTTCCATTAGCCCTATTATGTTATGAGTGTTTTAAAGAAAGCCTTTTAAAAACAATGGTTAAAAACAAGCAGTTACCATGTGAGATAAGTAGCAGATCAAATAAAAAGAGAACTCACTGGCATAGGAAGATGCACTTATGCAAAGGCATTCAATTGTTTGTTGTTCCCAGGATGGCTGAACAGTTGAAAACACCGAGAGGATTATATGGCTCTAAATTCACCATTATACTTTTTTTACTTCATTCTTTCTACGTTTGTATTTGAGAGAGGGATATACCTCTGATACCTTAGCTTTGTATATCCCATGCAGTTAAGATAATAATGTACAGTTAAGTATATAATGTAAATTTAAATACGTAAGCTGTCTAAATCTTTTTGCAGTGTGAACAAAACATTCCAAAGTGTCACTGAAATGAGTTCTCCATTTTTGAATATACATAGTGACACTTACATGAACTGCAGCTGCTCTGCCTATTTAAGAATGAAGCCCAAACTATGTTAAATTGAGCGCCTAAATTGGAGGCATCCGTATCAGTGGTTGTGTTGTGAAATGTGTCTGCATAGGTAAGTGACCTGTCTTTAATATATTGCCATGCAAACCAATAATACTGTGAAACCTACAGGTAATAAAGGCCATGTTTTCGAGGAAAAATTTGAGGATATTGTTTTTCAAGTCTAAAGATGAAAATAATCCTAATGTGACATCCGGTATTTGTTGGGTAATCTTGGGGTTTAAATTCAGAGAAAAGCTTTTTGAAACTGTGATAAATGATATTTTATATTTATATAGGATTAGTTATACAATAATCCTAAAGTGCTTTACAAAGTTGAGTAGTATTAGCTCCTTTTACAGAAGAGGAATGGACGGAATTAGAATTGGTCACAACATTTTTAATTAAAATGCTTTTTGTCAAAGACTACTACTGCATCCAAATCAAAAATTTTCCTAGAGATGTGTCAATTCCCATGAAGTTTTTGACAAGATTCCTGAAATCCACAATGAACTCTCCAGAGAGACACCTAACTAGCATAGGTGCGTTTTTTTGAGACAATTACATTTCCAAAAAAGTTTGAAAGATTTTTTCTTTAATTCTGCATTGGAATGAAAGCAACATTTCAAAATCTCAGTTTCTGAGCTAGGGAATTTTTGTTCTGTGGACAGCTGTATTAGAAATAGAGATGCGAAGTAACATTCTCCAGGTAACAGATGGAATACTAATAGTAAAATCACATTGGCTAAACAATCTTTTGAGAGAAGCAGAAACTCATTAACTTCAGTAGTGTATTCAGTGATGAGCACAACATAAGAATCTATATGGACTATACTCAAATAGTGTAAGGAACTGGCAAGTGGCAGAGCAGGTTAACTAAAAACTCTTTTCCATATATAATTTCTTATTGTGAATGCCTTACAATGTAAATGACAATTTCCATAATCACCCTTTTTTTAGGCAATAGGATGAGAATATTTACAACCAATAGTATTATTGCACAGAACTTAAGAAAACTTTCTGGACATGCCCTTCCCTCCAGGCCAACCTCCTTTCTTCCCTTAACTTCAAAATGATTGCCAGACTTCTCCCTTCAGCCTTTTTCTTCCTCTTGCTACCTGGCTTAATAGAAATCTGTCCAGTTCCTGTCCAGGTGATCTTACTCCTTTAATTAATCACTGCTTCACAAATGAAGCCTTAGCAGTAAAATGCCCCACCTAGCCACAGGAATTCCCTATCACAGGAATTCCAGCAGGAGTGCTTCTGCTGATCTGAACTGTTGTGGGCAAATAGGGGGTTGCTCAGATACGCTGGTCCATTTAAAGTTTTACAGGTTAAAACCATAAGCATGGAAGTACAATTTGAACCTCTCCAGTGCAACATTCTCTGGTCTGGCAACATCTGTGGTCCGACATGATTTTAGTTAGTCAGATGCCCACCTCTCATGGATGTGGTCAAGTTTCCTGCCATCCCATAAAATGTGTTTAGAGTCACCAGTCCTGGTTCTCAGGCTTTGTCTAGACTATGCTCTATTTTCTGCTGGAATTTGCATATCTTCTTCCAATCTCACTTTTGAAAGCGGATCTTTCAAAAGTGAAAGTAGTCTGTACAAGGTTTTTTCGGAAAAAAAACGCTCTTCCTTAAAAAATGAGGTTTGCACATTTTTTTTTGAAAAAGGGTTTTTTCTGGAAAAAAAACCCCCCGTAGAGACTACTTTCACTTTTTCCCGAAAAAAACGCATACAGACTACTTTCACTTTCGAAAGTGAGATCCTCTTTCGAAAATAGAACATAGCTTAGGCATGCCCTCAGTGTTCTGTACTGTTATTTAGCACTAATGTACCTCTAAATGTCTAGGAGCCCAGCAAGCAGTGGAAGTGTTGGTAATACTGCTAAACAATATTGACCCCTGTGGCTCAGCAAATTCTTTGGTTCAGCACTGGTTAATTAGACTGCCTGTGTGATCTCAGCAAGTCTCTTTATCAGCCCTGCATGTCAGTCGTTCAGGTAAAAGTGAAATAATTACACATCCCTCTCTCACAGAATAAACTCTATTAATGGTTTTGAGGCATTGAAATGATATGGTAATACAAGCCAAATAAATACCTACGCAGATAAAACCAATACCTCATATTCCATCTGTGAGATTATTGAAACATTCGTTTAAAAATTACTATAAAACAATGACTGCAGAGATATGCTTTAGTACAGAATTATTCATATCAATTACTTAAAAACAATGAGCCAGACCATTACCCCAAAATCTATGTACAGAAGAGTCCTCCACACAGACATGCTTCTTCCTCTAGGGAAGCCCACAATGTCACAGAGACAGAACAGGGTATTGCCTGGGTATAAGATTCCATCTGGGAGAAAGTAGGAAAACTGAAGAAGGAAAGCAAAATGTACTCCAATAAAAGCACAGTCCTCAGAGCAAATAGATGAGACCACTCAAGTCTTTCTGTGACCTCTCAGAGTTCTCCATTGAATGAGGTCACGAGGCAGACTGGTTGTAGGAGCCATGCTAACAGGGAGCAGAATACTACTAGCCTTAGGCTCAGGGGACGCCATCTTCAAGGGAAGCCATCCACCAGATTTTTGGGGAGGCCATGTGAAGAACTCCTCCCTTAACAACCGAGGAAAAATCTCCATGCTAAGAAAGTTGCAGAAGTCCCCCCTGCCTCCTTTTGCTTCTTCCCAGAGATTTCTAATGAGTTTTCTTATCTCAAATTCGGATGCATACTTCCAATAAGACTAAGCTAGAAATGAAAGACCTGATGCAAAATATATGACTAAAAAGGGAGTATGAGCGTACATCAGGGAAACAAACAAGATGATAAGTGATTGTAAGTGAAGAAGAATATTTATTTAAAACATCTCTCACTGGAATAGTCTTATGAGACACACATCTCATTTTTGTGATGGTACCGGGGGGGATAATAGTCACTCAGAGCTACTCATGCATACTTCAGTACAAAGCTAAAACAATATAATGCAAAACACTCTTGTCTAAAAACAATCTTGTCTCCGCATAATCACTAACATTTGATGAGATGATTCTCACACATGAATGTAAATACTAAAGAACAGAAAGAGGAATGATGGTCGGACTATACAGATCTTTTTTTTTTTTTAACAAAACCAATGAGGTACTTTTGAAAATGAAGACAGGAGTCTCAAACTACAGATTACAGTTCTATAAGCTGGGACTCTCTGGTCAGGGGATTGGACCATGGATGTTCCAGAGTCAGATGGTCCTGTCACAATGCAAGATGGGGGGGAAGACGGGAAGGAGCTCGATGCATGACCTAGGTGGGCTACTGGGGGAGGATGTGAGTGCCAGGAACTGGAAAGCCCAACACTCAGCTCAGTTGGGCTGTTGGGAGGGGTGCTGGGAGCCGGTGTTGGGGTGCTGGGAGCAGCAGGGGTGCTGGGAGCAGCAGGGCAGGGTGGGGCAAAGTGAAGGGAGCCAGAAATTACCCCACTGGTCTGGAAAAATCCCTCATCAGGATCAGTCAGGTCCCAAGGGTGCCAAACCAGGCAGGTACAACATGTATTTAGGTTAGCGTGTCGCTAGAGAACAAAAGAAAAACCATGGTAATCATCTGCTGTAGATTTTCCAGGACTTCAGGAGATTAAATTTTGAGAGGAATTCTAACCCACAGGATCCTACTATCAGGGGAATTTAAGTACTCATAAATCATTAGGGTAATCTATAATAATGGATTTTGTGGATGAAAAATACTTTGGAAGACAGATACCTCAGGTGAATTATCAACAACCAGTATGCCTTCTGGAGAAGTTCTAGAAAAAGTAATTAAAATATTTGTCTTTCTATAGGTATTTTTCAACAATCCTATAAAATGCAATGCAATATGATATCCTTGCTAATAAATTCTGGAAGAGGACTAAAAATAAACAATCAATAAAAAAAATTGTAAAAAAATACATTATTATCTATTACATTCCATGGGTCTCATCCTGCACTTGCAATGGAAGTTTAACAATTGACTTCAGTGGGGGAAAGATCAAGTCCCACAGGTTTATAAAGTTACTTATGTCAACCCTAAAAAGTTTCTATAGAAGTTTTGGATTTTATTTCTAGGTAATTTTTTAGAGTTATGGAGTAATTTTGACTGAACCATATACAATTCCTATACCTACAGGTTTCCTTGCTATTAAGCTATTTAGGACTTTTCTGTAAGGCTTATTATTACAATAGTAACAAATATTATGTATGTGTATGTGTGTATACATACACAAAACCTTTGTTACTGTTGTAATTATATATATTGTATTTTTATGTGAATCAATAGCTTTCCTACCTTGCTTGTAACAGTGCAGACACAACTACACATTATCCAGAAATATCTCTTTCTCAACTTTTCCATTGGTGTAATCTTAAACAATAAATCTTGGCCTCAGTTTCTTACTGAGCTCCATTGTTTCTGTGCTTGTCTCTAGAGGACCCTATTGTTTTATACCCTAATTCCCTGGGTTTTATGAAGATCCTTTTGATTTCCTGAGTTGGTATAAATAAGAACCTGATCCACAGGATCCTAGCACCTCATCTCATCACAGCAGTCTATGATCATGAACATTAATATGAGCCTGTTGTATGTGCACAAAGTCCCCTTTTGTAATTGTTTCAAGCCTCAAAAACAGAATAAAATGTATTTGGTTCTCTGGTGCTAAGCAGCATCTATAATCAAAATTCCTTTTCAATTTAATCTCTTACTTACATGTACACATCATATTTATTTCATTTTATACCAACTAATAAGACGATTGCAAGTGGAGATATGGTCACAACTTCAATTTCATCATCCAACAAGCTTGTTGTCGTTCTCTTGCTTTATCTTTCCTCAGCAATGTTTTTGACAACTGTGACTGTACAACACTAGACTCTTGACAGCAGGAGACACAGATGCCAAGTCCTAGAATCTGTTCTCCCAACAGAAGCAGCAGCATCTAGGTATATGTGCAAGTGCAGTTTTGATTGTCCAAATGCCCTTCCTAACTTACATTTTTTTAAATCTTTTCTCATATTATGTTCAGAATTCATAAGTGGTTATAGGTATGTACTTGCCAAAAGCCTTCTGCTAGTTCTTATGAAATCAATACCCAGGGCTTTTTTTATAGTATAAAGTGATGTATTCCAGTGGACATTTTCCTATGCTAATAAGTTGATATGAAAGGCCACCTATATCCTGATCTACATGTCACTTACATTTCATGTCCAGAATTCTTGGTATATCTTAGTCTTCCTTTGATTTAAAAAAGGGAATATGTATCTCTATGTGTGGTAAAGCAAGCATTAAAGATTTCTCATACTGATCTGGAGAGTTTCCTTTCTAATTCTTTTCATGCCAGCAGGAGCTGACAAGCAAGCATCTTGGACACATGCATATGTCATATGCCATAGCAAGTACTAGGATCAATAGCACTGCAAACTTACTGTTTGTTTAAAAAAACCCACCCCATGTATGATTAGCACAAGAAGTTAAACAGCTTGCTAATTAGAGAAATAAAAGCATTTTTCATTACCCAGTTAATCAAACTGGGAGATTGGTCACTTCCCATTCCTGTAAAATAAGAATGTGACAGGTATTGGCACTGTAGGATTTACTTTCCAAAAGCTATTTTTTCTCAAAGAAAATAATTAAAATAAACACACAGTTCTCTTAGTGCACTCAGGAAGCTAGCTGTATATAAACAGATTATCTTTGATTAGGAGAATGAATAATTTTTTGAAAGGAATAATGATACTTTCTTTTGTAAGTAAGGTCTGCCATTTAAAATCCTGGTCTGAGGGAAATACTCTATTTCCCTCAGTCAGAACAACCCATGCTCCCCCCTCATACCGCTCCATATAAGGAGGGATAAGCTCCTGAGACTGCTTTGGATCAGTTCTAAAGAATTAAGATTAAGATGTCTTTACATTTTAATAGTCACAAGAGGAGGGAAAGGACTTATTGAAACATAGACTAATGACCAATATGACAATGGCCTATGATATCCTTTTAAAACCTATGGAATTAAGCCGAAGTATCTTAGAAGTCTATTGCATTACATGCAAATATGCATTATGGTGGGCCTGGCTAAGCAGAGGACTATATTAAACAATGTAGCATAGCAGAGTGATCGCTTTGGACTAAGGCTACATCTACACTAAAGTATTTATAGTGAGATGCTGTAGCATGTGTAGTAGAGGCACTCTCAAACTGCGTCTACACTATGCACCATACAGCACCACAGCTAACTAGACTTAGCTGGTGTCAGCTTTCCCGTAAGCCAAGCCTGGCGAATCCCCACAGCAGGAGGCTGATGGGAGCAACCGCTCCCATCGGCTTCCCTTACTTCTCAAAAAAAGAGGAGTACCAGACACTGGTGGGGGTACCCACTGTGTTCAATTTAGCAAGTCTTAACTTGACTCCCTAAATCGAACTCTGGAAAACTGATGACAGCAGCGGTGATCTTCCTTTTAGCGAGGACAAGGACTAAGGCACACAGAATGGCTAGCGTTTGTCAGCAGAAGTAAGCGCTCCTTCTGACAAAAGAAAACCAAGTCCAATGAGAAGAAACAGCTTTTTTGTCAGGGAAGTGTCTCCTGCTGACAAAGCTTTCCACACTGATGCTTTTCATCGGTAAAACTTCTGTATGTCAGGAGGATGGTTTTTTTCACATTCCTGATTGACACATTTTTACTGAAGAAAGTGTAGTGTAGAAAAAGACTTTGTTGATAAGAGGGAACTCTCCACTGGCTTGATAACTCCTGACTTCATGAGAGGCAGAAGCTGTGTTGGTGGGAGAGTTTCTCCCTCTCACATAGTGCTGTCTACACTGGAGCTTAGGTCAGTATAACTTACAGCACTCAAATGTGTCTGTCAGTTAAAAATTCTTACTATGGTAGCATATCCAAGAGGTCTAACTTTCAATTGGGAGTTGATCTGGGATATATTTTAAACATCAGGTGACTTCACTTTTTACAACCAGCCCATGTAGGAAAGAAACAGAAAAGTCAAGAGCACAATAGGTGACTGTTTATTTTTAAATTGGTTCATGTGTGTCCCAGCCTAAGTGAGATTCCCCCTTCCCTCCAAATTAGAACTCTTATTATATAAAAGTTTCTAATATAAAAAAGTTTAAACAGCTAATCTCAAAGAGGTTAAATTGTGCTTTTGACACTCAGTTCTGAATAACACAACTGTGAATGTTTGTGTAAATTATAAAATACTTGATAGAAAGTATGGTAGTACAGAGAGTGCAATGAGATGATTTTTAATAGGGTAAATTAGGCAGGTCATCCAAAATTACTTTAAAATACATTCTTGCTGTCATGACTCATTGTGCATTTTATTCATTTAACAATATTAGAACATTAGAGCTTTAGAAATGATAAAGTTGTTATTTTTGTAGCTTTTTTGACTATGGAGCCAGGTGGTATTAATTAAAATGTACAGAAGTTAGAAGAATATTTAAAACATGATTAATGTATAATAAAACCTGTAAAATCACCTCAATACCATTTTCTACCTACATAGCTATATGGTTTTAATGTAAAATCTACAATATTTCATGAATTCATAAGAAATCACTGTTGTACATCTACACATCCACATCATAGAGCTAGGAATTGCAGCTTTGTTGCAGCATAAAAGGAAACATTTCTAGCTAGCTATGATATGATGGTTATCATATATATAGTAGCCCAGTGTCTGAGAATCTGTAACGCTGAAATGCTAGCTGTTCACTCTGGGGGGTGCTGTTGCCTGAAATGCTGTCTGTTCCCTCTGGGTGTCCTGTGCTGCTTGGGGAGTGCGGAGCCCAAATGGCCACTTGCGACTCTTGCTCCCTCGCAGCAGCCCGGCTGAGCGACGCAGAAGTCAGCCGAGTGCCACGGTGGGAGGCGAAGGGGGGCGGGGCAGTGATGTGTGGCATGACAGCGGCTCCAGGCCCCACCCCTTGGCTGTGAACATCATCGCCCCGCCCCCCTTCGGCTCCCACCGTGGCACACGGCTGACTTCTGCGCTGCTCAGCCAGGCCGCCGTGTGGGAGCAAGCGGAGCAAGTGGCCGTTTGGGCTTCACGCCCTCCATGCAGCACGGGGAGTGAGGAGCCCAAACAGTCATTTGGGATCCGCGGTCCCCCGAGGGAGAGGCAGGAGGGGGAGGAGAAGTGAAAGAGAGAGACAGAGAGAGATGCAGGAGGTGGAGGAGAACTGAGAGAGAGAGAGAGGGGGAGGAAGTAGGAGTAGGGGAGGGAGAGAGAGAGAGAGAGAGAGAGACAGAACGAGAGACTGGAGGCTCAGGAGCAAAGACCGACGTGGAGGAGAGACCTGAAAATCCCGTCTTATGACGGGCAAATTGGCTAGTTTGAATATAGCTATTGGTCCAATCATACAAATTACTAATTTGTGGACCTCAGACGAGTATAATTTTCACCTCTGTTTTTTAATCTCAGACACATTTGACAGGCAGTGACTTTTGTTTGTTTTACAATTACAATTAAAAAAAAGTCAACTGGTGGATGTTTGAAAGGGGTATAAAGGCTTACAATGTTAGATGCCATGTTGACAGGGATCAATGGGCAGAGTGCAAGTGAGAAGGACAAAGATGGTACTTGAACTGGGGAAGGAGTAACAAGCAGCTATGTCATTGCTGCTACAGGTTGAACCTCTCTAGTCCAGCAACTTCCATGATCAAGCATGATTTTAGCGGGATGTTTGCTTATCTTAGTCAAGTTTCCCACAGCCTAATAAAGTTTATTTGCCGCCACCAGTCCTGGCTCTGTGTTCTGTGCTGTTATTTAGCTCTAGTTTACCCCCAGAGTTCTTCTAAGAGCCCAGTAAGCAGACAAAGTGTTGGTAAAGCTGCTAGACAATATTGACCTCCTGTGGTTCCGCATCGGCCAGGTCCCAAGGGTGCCACACTAGACAGTTTCAACCTGTAGTTACTGCTAGGTGAGGTCCCTTTGGGGCATTCCATAAACTTCTGTTTTCCAATTTGAACTCTGGTCTCAAGTGCCAGATAAATGAAATTTTTTCCAGGTGCTGCAGTTTATTTCATGGTTTTGTAGCTATTTCCATGTTTGCAGAGCTAAAGGTATATATTCCCTTTATATTATGGTTACAGCAGCATCGTACATGAACACTAGCTTTTCATATACAGTATGTGAAAGACTAAGGAAAGAAAGAAAATGCTAGTGTTTGCAGATTCTGACATTACACTGAAAGCTGACTACCCTTTTCCTGTGATAAACCTATACAGCAACAAGAATCAAGATAGAGCAGATGATTTATGCAGCTGTTACAGCAGTGCTTCAATCACATTTATTCCTCATTTTACAGCAATTCACATGTGGATAACATTGAGATTTACATGCTGAACTGCCATTTTTCAGGATTTTTTTCAGTTTATGAATATCTAATATGAATTGAAGATCTTTCGAAAACTGTAATTATTTTTTTCTGCCAAATGACAGGCTAAGTGGACAGTATCTTATTACAACTTGATGTATCTGTTCAAATAGTCTTTTTTAACGGCTTTAATTCCTTTTTTCTTCTTCACATTTTGGCAAACTCCCATTGCAGGGTTGATGGAAAATAGAAAATATGAAAAATAAAAGGGAAAAAACCTTAGTAACAATGCAGTTATGATCTCTAATCATTAGATGAGGTAGCTAAAGTACTGGCTATTGCCCTGAATATTTATTTTGATAAAAACAAAGACGATATTTTTGTTAAAATATACAAGCTTCACCTACTGCCCTGCACACTTTACTCATGAGTATCATTCCATAGAAAACAATGGGCTACTTGTGAGAGTAAGGCAGCATTTGACCCCATAAATGATGTTGTTTATTTTGTGGCTTCTAAATTGCTTTGAAAATGCATTCGGGATGCTTTGGATTCTCAGCCTTGTTATACATAGAATATTGTATATGTCTGTGGGCTATATTTATAGCTAGCATCAATCAGAATAGCTGACATATCATTTGATAATGTGGCCTAAAGGCATTGGTACAATAAAAAGTAAAAGCAAATATAAACTGGAAGATGTTGGTTAAACTATGTCTATATGTTCAGTGACACACAATCCCCAGTACTAAAGGCAAAAGCTCAGTGTCAAATTTCAAACTGCTCATCCCTGACCACTAGTAATATACCAAGGTTTCTTGAGCCACACCTGTGATAGAATTATGCTTTCTGATACAGTAATTTCCTTACTGTGTCTCTGTTCCCAGAAAGCCTTGAAATAGTAGCTAAGATAATTAACGGTATGGATAATATGAAAATTATTTCTAACTAGGGGTGTGTCTACACAGTGCCCTTACCTCAAAATAAGCTACACAATTTGCGGTATGCAAATTGTATAGCTTATGTCGATGTTATTTTGAAATAGCTTAATTCAAAATTTGGCACTGCTCTTTAAGATGTGGAATGGCAGTGTAGATGTAGCCTAGGTAAATACTCAAAGGAGAATTTTTTTTATTTGCCAACTGAAAATTGCACAATGTAACTGGCCTTTGTTTTAGGAGGACCAATGTTCCTCTTCCTGATGGACTATTCCATAATTAATATGAATTTCTGAGCTGAACTAAATATCTGAGTGGCTGAGTAGTATTCCATTAAACAGAAGCATTACAGATTTTGATGTTAATGTGCTTCTCATTCTGGTTACCAGAACTAGAGCAATTCATTCATTGAATTAGGTGTCACAACAGCCAGTGAAGCAAATAAGTATTATTCTCATTTTGCTCATGGGGAAATAAAGACAAAAAGATCAAGAGCCTCATCAAATCTCTTTAGAGCCAATTAATTCAGTTGTCTTTGAATTAGGCTTAAGTGATTTAACCAAGGGTTCACAGGAAGACTATAGAAAAAACAGAGAATAGACACAGGTCCCAACTCTCAGCGCAGTAGTATGACCCAAAGACAACATTGCCTCTCCTTTTGTTATTGCCACTTTTATCCCAATTGTTGAACAAAACTCATCGCCTGCAAAAGACGACCCTACAGCTGCACTGAGATAGTGGTAGATGGATGTTCCTTTGCTGATCAAGTTAAAGCTATTTGAAGAGTCTGATGCCAACAAATACTGTCAAAAGACAACAAGAATCCCAGACTACAACAACAACTTACAAATGCCATATTCTAATAATTGTCATTGTTGTAACAAACCATTGTAATAAATTCAGAAATCTATTCCTGGCAACTATGTAGTCAAAATGGTTGCTGAAACTGTTAAACGTCATAGCTTGGATATTGGACTATACAAACATGAAGTTGATGGAAGAATTCTGCAAATAAATGTTTTGGTATTCTTATACATAATGTACAGAAAGTTTAATGTATTCAATATCCCCTCCAAGAAACTGCTTCATATCTACAAAGATTATGTTATGGTCCAACAAAATCAGGAGTTGGACATAAAACTCATGTTTCATAGACAAAAATCAGCCATTTCGCCTTATCCCTCCAACAGAAGAAAAAGTTTCCCTTCCCCCACAGTTCAACTTCCTGTGGAAAAATTAAAAGGAAAGAAAACTCCATGAGCTTCCATTGGCAAGGTTTCTCATACACTGTTTCAATGAGGTGCCCCTCTTTACAGTAGAATCCTGGTTCACCCTAAACCCTAGAGATTCCCAATCCTCAGGAAGCCAGAGACTTCTGAGCAGAGGTGTCCATCATTTCCTGGTGGCATTGGTTCTGTGGTATCACAGTTTAATTATTGAAGATTTGCCTAACTACAGAAGTAAAATAGACCCATTGTGCACCTCAGGCATTTTATAGCCCTTCCATCATATTAGTATCTGAACTCTTCACAATCTGTAACATATGTATCCTCACAACATTTCTGTGAGGTAGGAAAGCAGTAAGATGCCCTATTTTACAGATAAGAAGTTGATGTACAAAAAGGCTAAGTGTAGATCTACCTGCTTTGATATTCTAATTAAGTGTAGAGGTTTAGGATTTTAAAATGTATTTAATTTCTGATATTTGCAGTAATCAATTTATGAAATTCCCAATAAAAAGACAAAATATAAATAAATCTCATATAAGACAAAAATAAAGGTTTTGTGCTCATGTTTCTCCCCAGTCAAATAACACTAAAATTTACAGAATTATATTTGCTATATAGATACAGAAAGTGCCATGCACATTTATGGTACTATATAAGCTCCTTCATAACATACCTACTTTTTTTTTCCTGGAAAGACCCTCTCAGTTTGAATTCCTGAATGACTAGATTTACTTACTTTTTAAACTGACAAGATTTTTCAATATGTTATCTAGGGCTTTTTTTCCCACAGCTTAATTTAAAGAAAAATTCATTAAAATTTGAAGGGCTTAGTTCTCTTGAGTGACATGTGGATCGAATTCATCTTATATAGTTTGAGGAAAACTAGAAAATAATAAATAAATATTAAATCTCTCCTACAACTGCTTTTCAGAGTGTACGAGCAATATTTTCCTCATTTCCTATCACTGTTGTTTTTTCTTATGTTCCGACGAACCATAATAAAACAACAGGTAAGACTGGACCACAGATGCTGAGAGAAGGAAAAAGGAACACATTTCTCATGATATTTGTTATTGCAGAGATGATTGACTGAATACACAAGGTTACAGGAGTGATATGCCTCTGTCTGTAATATTTCCACCTGTTTCCCTTCCCCCTCCCAACTTCAACAGGCAAGTACATTACTATGTCAAAGGATACTGGCTGCATCATAGACACAGAAAGAATGCAGTGTAATTATCTGCTCAGTTTTAACAACACTAAGTTATTTTCTTTTTTAAAAAGAAATCTATCTTTTGTCATTACTAAGTTTAACATCCCCTCCTTCCCCCAGGAGTTTTATGGTTTAAACGCCTGTTAATTTCCATCAACTTCTAATATTCATTAAAAAAAAATAGGTTCATAGTAGCATACAATTTAAAATATTTTATTTTATGTTTTTTCTAGAACATTATTTTCCTAAAAGGACTTCTTTGATTGAGTACCTACATATTTTTTTTGCTATTATGTAATTTACCACTATGCATGATTTTAAGAACATTTGCAAATTAACAGCCAAGAGAAGTCCAAAATTATCTGTACTGCATCTCAAATAGCATTGAGTCAACACTGAATAACTCTGTCTGTTCTGATATAATGACCATTTTCCAGGGCTTAAAAACTCTAACCGAAGCTCTTCACAATGGCTCAGTAGTCTCACTTACAAATCTTGCTTCCCTGGAAAGACTGTTATTCACATTTCCAGGGCTGCTGGAGAAGAAAGGGGAGGGGGCATTTGTATTAAAAGCCTAGAAAAAGGATTTAGAAAAGCTGTTTGCTACTCAGCCTGCATCCTGCAAAGTCTATAAGCAGAATAAGCTGGGCACTGTCTACTATAGGTGCTAAGTCTGCCAGTGTGATTTATTCTTATAGCTGACACTACTATGCATGCTGGTTTGAGCACCAATGCCTTGGAGTCAAATGGAGCTCTAGACACCAGTACTGCAAATGAGGCTTTGAATTCCATACCCAAGCAGGCAAAAATGAGATTTTATGTATTTGATAAAAAATGGAATAATTTTTTAAAAAAATCCTTGTGAAATACTTTAAATTTAAAATAGCAAGTTGACTGTCTCCCAGATTCTCAAGTAAGCTGTGTATTATAGCACCACTGACTAACCACTGGATAACAAATGGCCATCTTTGATGTAAGGTATTGCATTCCTTTTGTTTCTGTGAAGATTGACAGCTCCCTCTGCTGTTTCTCATTGTATGATGCTATGAAGAAAGTCTCACCTTTTGTGTAATTTTCCTGGATAAACTGCTGGACTCTCACAGTTTGTCAATTAATGGCCTTCAAGCTGGCATGCTTTCAAGCACTGTGTGGAATTTTGATGCCTGATGGCACCACCAGGGCACCTACTTAGAAGACTGATCCACTTCAAAAAAGAGCTTGATATTGTTATTAAAGCAAAGCATGAAATTCAAACACTTTCCTTGAAGCCTTCTATTTCTGTTTATATCCGTCTGGTCTGTTTACAACACATGCAGCCTTATAAAAGCACTACTGCTTGGCAAGAGGATCTTGTGACTTCAGGATCTGATTTTACAGTGTTGCATACATATTTTTTCATAAAAATATATAATTCTACCATCACTCTCTTCATGTCCAGAAACACCTTCTTTCTTTTTCTATATATTCCACAATATCGATTCTATATTTTTAAACATTTACAAGTGAGTGTAGCTAATTTAAGGATGAACAGTGTCTCCCTCTTAATTTTCTATAATTATTTTTGTGCTAGTTATTTATGATACAATATATGGCCTGAAATTTGAAACAAAACAAAACAAAACAAACAAACAAAAAAAACTGGTATCTGAAGCTTATTTTTTTTTTGTTCTTCTTAAACACAGTTTTACAGTTGGTTTGAACTGTTAAGTGGTATAGTAGACTGGGCAGAGATTCTTAATGTAGATTTGTAAAGCATGTAATGCAATGGTGACACAATATAATAGATAGTTAAGACACATCACACTGGGAATAGCTAGAATCATTGGAAACACGGGTTTATGTCCCTGAAGGATCAACTCAATATTTCAACAGCTCTCTCTGCTACAAAGGTTCTCTCTGCTACAAGTGGATATTAAAGACTCTAGTGTTTCCACAACTATGTTTTGCAAACCCTGGAGGATCAGCAAAATGTTACAAGGGGTTCTCAGAAAAATTCTGTAATGGTGGTACAAAAAGTGCTTACACGCCAAACCGGAACCAAGGTCATTGTAACCAATGCAGAGCAGTAATGGTCTTCAGTTAGTCAATACTCACTGTGGCATGTTGTTCTGCTCTAGCAAGATACAAGCAAATCATTTTGTTAACTTTTTTGTTAATTTGTTAGCATTTTTCAGTGTGTTATTTGTATTTAAACTGTTGTACACCCAATAACGGACTAGTGACTGAAAACGGAAAGTGTAGACTCAAGGAAATGAATGTTTGACATCAGCTAATGTTTTGTCAAGTCCAAAGTATGGCAAATCTAAGTCACATGAGCATGGTGGTCCTGGAAAGTCATTTATGAAGAAAATATCATGACAATTATGACAAATACAAAAATATGGCTTTACATGCATTGGTTATCAAGGATGTTCAAAACCATGGTGTGTAAATGGGGTTGATGTTCTACCAAATAGCAGCCTCAGACTTTCTGTATTTTGGCACCACTTGGAAACTAGGCACCCGGTGCAACTCAAAAAGCTGGATGAGTTTTTCAAGCAAAAATTAGCCAAGTGGAAAAGTGACATTAACAGTTTTGTGTTCAAAACAAGTATTGAAAATGAAAATGCACTCAAACCAAGTGAGCTACTAAGTAGCAAAATGCACATGAAGCATCAGTATCAAGTGAGTTACTGAGCAGCAAAAGCACCATAGCAGAGAGTTTGACGGGTTCGTGTGTAAAAGATGTAGTTTACTGCATGTTCAGAGGAAAGGCTGCAAAAAGGCTTGTTGTAATACCTTTGTCTAATCATGTAGGCTACGTCTACACTGGCTCCTTTTCCGAAAGGGGCATGCTAATTTCACAGGTCGTAATAGGGAAATCCGTGGGGGATTTAAATATCCCCCGCGGCATTTAAATAAAAATGTCCGCCGCTTTTCTCCGGCTTGTAGAAAAGTCGGAAAAGAGCATCTACACTGGCCCCGATCCTCCGGAAAAAAGCCCTTTTCCGGAGGATCTCTTATTCCTTCAGTAGGAATTTTTATTTAAATGCCGCGGGGGATATTTAAATCCCCCGCGGATTTCCCTATTACGACCTGTGAAATTAGCATGCCCCTTTCGGAAAAGGGGCCAGTGTAGACGTAGCCCTATTGTTTCAAAGAATTAATAAGATGTAAAGTAATGTAGAGACGACTATTGTACCTCGAGTGAAGAATAGTCCATATGATGCTACACAGGTGCATGAATTAACCGATGTTGCTAATGTTTGTACGATGTGTGAATGAAGATATGGTTGAAGAAGACTTCTTTTGCCGACCATTGAAAGCACCTACAAATAGAGGGGATAGCTTCAATCTAATGCATTTTTAAGAAAAGGAATAGAATGGTTTCATTGCCTAGGTATTTGCATTGATTGGGCTACATCAATAATGGGGAAGTATACCAGATATGTAGCTCAAACAAAAAAGGTTGCATTACATGTTTCTTGGGCTTCTTGGGGGCTGAGATTATATAGACTGTGGAAAACAACAAGAAACACCCGATTGCCTTCCCAAGTAAAAACCTGTACCTCACTGAGCAGAATTAATTTGTCATAAAAAAGAGTTCTATTCCATAGTGTGGGCTTGTCAAAAGGCTGATGAGACCCTACCTCTTCAAAAGGAGTTTTAGGATTCTCACATATGACTGAACAGAACCACATACTTTGTGAAGAAATGGGTAGTGTACACAATTTTCTGTTGACTGATAAAGTTAGATGGATCTCACAGGGCAAAATGTTTATGTACTTGTTTTAGGTTAGCATGGATACCCTAGGGTTTTGTCAATAGACACCTTTCCACCTGGGCGGCTGTATGGAAAATCATGGCTGACTCCAGAACCAAGCTTATTTAGCAGATATTTTCTCAAGGATTAATGATCATGTGTCTCTTCAAGGCCTCAGTGTAATAGTTTTCAACATCAAACTGAATCCATGATAAAGAAGTTGCAGTTCTGAGAAAGGTGTCTGGAAAGCAATCTTCATGTTTCAGTACTCTTCATGACCTCTTGGCAGAACATAAACTTTGGTTGGATCCATGCACTTAAACCAATATTACTGCACATCTAAAAGGACTTTGCACAACATTCACTGAATACCTTCCAGCTATGTCAAGCGATGATAATTGTGAGATTTGGAACCCCTCTGATTATACCATTTTCTCAATGCAGATGTTGAGCAAGTAGGAAAAAGAAAATTTGGTCAAGATCTCCTCTGATTATGAACAGGAGTTTCAGAGAAGACTGTCATTGACCACATTTTGTGTGAATTAAGGAAAACAAGTTCCCCCTGCTGCCAAAAAAAAATTATTACAGCTTTGTTATCTTTTTTATTATATTTATGTGAGAAATCATTTTCCTTGTAACCAAATCTGAAAACCAAGTACGGAAGTAGACTTAGCGTTGAACTAGACCTGAGACTTTATCTTTCTCCAGTGATTCCAGACTTCCCAGACCTATGCAGATCACAGCAAGCCCTTCCATCACACTGAGGAGATTTAAACTTCAGCACTCTGATGAGGCATTCTCTCCCCACACTGAGCAGGAGGGGGTTAAACCAGCCTTGAGAGAAGAGAAGACTCCACCCTCTGTGCCTTACTGGACATGCTTTGAGCTGCTCTGCTATAAAAGAGAGCAGCTTAGCTCAGTTGGGGGCTGGCGGCTGGAGAGAAAGAATGTGCCTTGTCAGCACCTGGCAAACTGCAGAGACTTCCCAAATGCTGAGGCACTGCCAATGAAGGCTGAAAGCCAGACATGTCTAGAGACCTCGCAGGTTCCAGATACCAGCAGAAGCAACCGGATTCCCAGATAGAAGGGAGCCGGAAATTTATCAGTAAGCAGTGACACTGGAAGTGGGAAGCAGCCCAGGGATGGCAACAGCTATGGCTTCTGAGTGAGCGAGCTGAGGGCAGAGAGCTGCATGTTGTGTCTGGAATTTTCCTCCGCTGATTCAGTGGCTAGAGGAAGCCACTAAGAGGGTCCTGGGCTGGGGTCCAGTGGGTTAGGGAAGCAGAGGAGTAGACAATTGGATCCTGATCAACAAGGGTGAAAGACTGGTTGCCAGGGTAAAACACCTTGGGTGGAGCAGTGCTGGGCCCACTAAATGGGAGCAGAGAGAGACAGAGCAAGAGGCTCTTACCTCCCAGGCTGTGGCCTGGGTACGAGGACCAAGAAGGTGCAAAGATCACAGGGAAGTCGCCCAGGAAACATTGAGGGCAGTTAAAGAGAATGAAGGAGGGCAGGGCAAGGTTGCCACCAAAGGGTCCCTGAATCAGGACCCAGAGTAATGGCAGGCCTGGGTCTCCTCCTTTCACTTTTACCACAGTTTGACATCAATGAGCGTGGCCTTTACAGACTGCAGCTTGCTCAAAGGGCAAAGGACTATACTTTGGGGCTGCAGTTGGCCTTGGTGGCAAGTGTCCTGATTGAGGAATGGTGACACATCCAGAAAAGGAGGATAGGGGAAACAGAAGGGTGGGTGAAGGCCAGTGTTCTGAAGAGGATGCCACAGATTGGGGTATGATGCGGGTACTCAGAGATATGGTGGAGACAGTGGAGCAGTGTGACGACAAGCGAGAAAGCAGCTAGAAGACTGCACACTTCAATGGACAGTTGTGACAAGCAGTAGGCACCACATCAGTGAGTCAACCCTGATACAGGTTGCTAGGGTTCTTTGAAATTTTTATGTGATTTGGTTTCTTAAATACTTTCATGCTGTTTTACATTTGATACTTCTTGATGAAATATGTAGAAGTATTGACCAATAACTGGCTTAATCGAAGTGCTACAATCTACAAAAAATGAAATCTTGGAAGATGGTTGCTTTTTCTTTCATGTAATAAAATTAATTTTAGGATAATATAATAATGTAATAAATATTGTGTAACATGCATGTCATTAAAATATTTCATATTCCCAAGATCACTGCTTTTATAATTTATGCTCAGGTAAGGGAAAAAATCCCTGAAAATATCCAGTTTTAAGAGGGGCTTTGTGCAAATTGTTCACAGATTGTTAAATTTTCAGAGCCAGTGCCCTAGGACTCTTTATAAGAACAGCAATTTGTCCCAGGCCATTGGCTGAAATTTGCTCTTCTTTTGCACAGTATTGCATGCAAGTTGGTTGTTGCCCTCTGTCCCACAAAGGGTACTGCCTTGCTATAATGCTGTATGAACCATACAGAATTTCTAGGACTCTATGTCATTGTTTAGAATAAAAGGCATGAATTAAATGTAAAATAAAATATACCTCAAAGAGTTTGTCTCAGACAACATCTTACTGAACAGGCTCCACCCCTACATAGAACCCTCAGATGTAATGTCTCAAATCCAGAATAATTGCTCACTAGATCATTGACCAATGCCACTTAGTGTAGCAGCTGAACAGTTATAGGTCACTCAAACATTTTCTCGCTAGTTTTTCCTTAGCAGAGATGTAACCCCCAGCTTAGCATGTTGAGATCCAATAACTTCACACTTCCATTTCAGACATAGTCACCTACACTCAAATCACAGCAAATGACAGAAATGCACCTACTAGCTCCCAAGAGGGTTAAGACACTACGCTGTTTTTCTAGCTGTGACCTACTCCAAATAGCTTCTCCATAATAACTAAATGCTAAGTATCTTCCAGATTTATCTGCTAACACTAGAGATTATTGCTTCTGAAGGATATTTATGGGCAAGTTCTATAGTATAGGGTTTAATACAGCAATCATTTCCCCAAGCAGAACTATTCTTTTTCAGATAGGGACTCTCATCCCTACTGCCTCTCAGTAATGCTCTCTCAGAAATATCAAGAGTGCTCTCATCTCTTGTCCTCTAGTGCAACCTTCCCCTCTCTTTGTGAAGAAAAGAGTGATCAGTGAATGTCTCAAAACTCTGTTATTTACCCTGTAGAAAGGAGACACTATTTTTCTCATTAATCCAGACCAAAGCCCTGTTAATGAAAACAGAATTTATTTTGTTTTACCATTGTTTCTGAATTGTATCATCTTATCATCTCGGCCTGATTCTTGGATGACAGATTTAGTTTTATAAATAGGTTCAATTGGTTTCTGCAAATGTTTGTTTTTCTTAAAAAAATACATTAGCTAATAGTAGTTGCATTTGCATTCCCAGTAGAACAATTAGGTGCCTTTTATTACAACAGAGATGGTTAGTTTCATGAAACATTACTTTCAATGTTTTGCCTCTATATCAATACACCAATGTACATGGACAGTTGTTCATATAAGCTCATTCTCTACTGATAGCGTAGAACAAATTTCTACTCATATGTCAATGTTTTGTAGATGTTATACACATAGAACTATAGTGTATAAAAAACCTCCGCTTTAGCTAACTGCAAAACCAGCTCCTGATCTAATTAAAATGACACATTATATATCCAAGGAAGCTGATCAGAAACTATGTTAGAATATGTACTGTGAATATGACTTTCCGGATCACTGTCTTCCCTAAATTTTAATAGATAATGTAATGAATGGCTTCTATGGCATTATGTCTTATACTAGACGTTACTATTCATTTGTGATTTCTGTGGTATAGTGATCTTGAACTGTCTACCTCTTTGAAATGAAAGGAAGACATGCACAGATCTCACTCTGTATCTCCCATGAATACAAATTTTACACCACATGACAATTTTGCATAGCTTTTTTATCATATCCTCCTGAGATCACACATAATAAATTATAAGTTTCCATTAGACTAGACAAGATGTGAAGTACTGTGGCTACCTATCTATTTTATATAAATAATACTGAGGGTTCCTAAACCATAAGAATGGCAGGATTACATCTGTCAGGTACATCTTTCTTCCCTTACCCCAAAAGCATTGTTCTGTTATGTACTGCCTATTTGAATGCCTAGTTTTGTTTACTCTGCTTTTTGTTTTTGTACAACCTATGTCTTCCCTTTTCTCCTTTCAAAATTAGAGTAGGTTAATTCCAGACATTCTTGTTGTTTCTCCTTGTATGCTTACCATATCATGTAATCAAATTAGCTTGAGCAGTTTGCTTACAGTTAATAAGGCAGTGAACAGTCATTTTTCAAATAAGCACCATTTTTATACCCTTCTTTTGAGAAGTATCTGCATGAAGTGCTAAATCTGCTCATGTTGTTTTTCTTCTCAGTCCTTAGTTTGTGATTATTTCCGTGTCACAATTATATGATAATCCTTATTTTTATAAAGCATTATGAATCCAGTCAAGCCTTGGGGTCAGGATAAACAACCCATTAATCATGTTTCTACCAGATCCTGACATATCCTCTGTAATTTGGATCTGCTTCAGCTCTACTTGTTTTGTAAATGATAGATAACCAATTACCTATGTATAATCCTGCAACCCTTTGCAGCTTTTTATTGCCATACATTTATTTGAAATCATGTTGCATTTCAGACATCCAACAGAGACATAATATAAAAATTAATGGGGGTGCTTGAACTGGCAAAGTGCTAATGTTCAAGTTTTGATACTATTTTTATTCTGATTTAAATGTAGTGCATAAACTAAAGGAATACCAGGCCCTTTGGCAATTAGTGACCTTGGGATCTGCTTTGCTAATAATTCTGTGTCTCGTGGATCATAGTCCCCATAGTCAGGTGAACACAAGCACTGTTCTCTGTGTGTTCCTGTGGGTGTCATTTCCTTCAAGCAGGGTGAAGACAGGCAGGGAGAATAGTGGAGAGCAACAGGCAACGCCCTCTTTCTTCACCTGCCAGTGGGTTGGCCCAGGATCTATAAAGGTAGAAAGCTGCACAATCAAGCACACCCCCTATCTAGTGCAATGCTGGGGAAGGTCTTACACAATCTCTTGCAGGAACTCCCTGTTACATGCAGCTCTCTCTCTCTCCCTCAAGCAATGTCACTCCCCTGGTGACATGATTTATTTGTTAGAGGTTTCCATCTGAACAAAAAGAGCTTGCATTAAGGCTATGATTGGTAATGTTCGCTAGTTACACCACAGGAAAGAACTGCATATAGTTATAATGAAACTCTCTCCAGCAAAAAATTACAAAGGGAAATTGTATTGCCTTCAACTCCCTACAGCAATGTAATGCAATTCTAGTGGGCAATACTGTTTATATTAGTTCAGAAACACAGAACAAGTTTGGGTTCCTTTTTTTTCCTGACTGGTGGGTTACAGTTTTGTACAGAACACAAACCTAACTCACAAACCAGGACCAGCTTTTGGGATGAGAGTGTCAGGGAGGGTGTGGGGAGTCATACGGTATTCTCTGATTTTCTCCTTTTGGATCTGATTAAATGTCCATAGAAACTAATGAAAATCCTTCCATGGACTCCTGTGGGCTTTGGATCAGGCCCTTTTTTTCCTTTCCTACCTCAAAGGGCCCCCACAAGCTAGCAACTCTCCGCCAATTCCTGAGGAAAGATATAATGGGCCTAATGCAAATCCAACACTGCTACACCTTTTAGATCTGTCTTTGGTACTTTGGAAATGGGAGTAGCTTTCAAAATCTCTACATAGATTGTGTATGTTGCAGCTTGGGCCTATGTCTATGAGTATTAATTGACTCTGTTTGCAGTTATGTTTCCTATTGTTAAGAAAAGACAGATATTCACTTTAAATATTAAAAGTGAAAAATTTCAAACTGAAAATGTTAGTTCCTCTTAAATCCTACAAGCACAAGCTATTGGAAAGCTGGTGTAGAAATGAATACCCTCAGGCAGAGGAACATGCAAAAAAATATATGCTTACAGTTGCTGATAAAACTTAACAAGGCTAGTCTCGTAGTTAAGGCACTAGACTGGAGTTTGGCTTAGACACCCCCAATTTGCTACAGACTTCCTAGGCAAGTGATGCAAAGAATGATTTTTAAAAGTCTGGTCATTGTGTAAAGGCTTAATTTCCATTTTCAAAAGTTACTTAGCTAGAAAGCTAAGTCGTATTGACTTCCTCTGATTGAGCTATTCAAAGGGCTCTAAGGCTTTTCAATGATGTATGAAAATCCCAGTATATGTACTTCCTTTCCCCATCTAAAAATGGGGATAATATTCCCTCTCTCCCATTCTTTGCTGTGTCTTTGTAAATTGTAAAATCCGAAGGTCTCTCATCACTGTGATTGTACAGTACTGAACGCAATGTGGCCTCAATCCAATTGGGGTCTATATGGACTGTTCTAATAGTAATACTGATCACAAAATCCTTCCAGCTCTTACCAGTATCATCCGAGGCATCCTAAGTTGCTCTCAAGTGTCTATGGAACAATTCTTCCACAGAAACAACTCCAATAACAGCTTTGGTAGACTTGATAAATAAAAAACTAAAAAATAATCCAGAATATTGAAACATTAAAGAGCACAGGTGGAAACTCAGAAAGGGATTTCTGGATGATAACAGAGCAAACAGATGGGATGGGATATGTCGGTCCACATAAATTGATTTTCAGAGGTAGGAAATACTGTGTTTCAGGGAAGTGCTAGAAAGAGGTTCTCTCTTTTATAAAGAGAAAACACAAGCTATCTGAGAGAGGTTTGCACAGTCATAGATTCCAAGAATATAACTGAGTGTTATCAAATCAAATAGCATTATTTGTTCTCCATTTTGTAATTTAGGTAATAGAATACCTTCACCAGATTTTCTAGAAGCATTATTGTTAGATGGTTAACATCTTTTATGTTCTGTAAAATCTATCTATTACAATAACACCTAGCAGCTCCAACAAGATTAGAAACCTATTGTACTGGTGCTGTAGAAGGAGAGAGACATGGCCAGAGGCAGGAAAATAGAGATTTACTTCAGTGTCCTGCCCCATAGGGTATTCCTAGAAACCCAGATGTACGGGGACTTTATATGAGAGCAATGGCCAGAGGCAGCTAACACTGGTGAAGGTAATAGCACTTTTATAACATATTAATCCTATATCAACCCAAAATACCTATAAATTAGTATCCTCTCTAACTAAGGGATTTTGCTCGAGTATTATATGGTAGGATTCAATTGAGAGTGAAAGGTGAAAGATTTGTTTTATCTTAGAGAATCAAAAATAATATTAGGGAACTGGAGCTGATGAGTGACTCAGATAATTTTACACATCAGCAAATTCTGCATAATTTTCCTCTGTTTTTACTTATTTATTCTGAGGATTTTCCTCGTGATTCTCCTATAATCCAGAAAAAAATCAGTTGTTGCCTAATTATGTAATTTGCTACTTCAGGCTGTAGACTTCTAATATAATATTTCTTTCTTTTATGACTTTTCCTTTACTCACCATGGAATATAATGACATCATTTATCACAACCATTTTTCTCAAGACCTGTTCAGTTTTTGGAAGAGCATACTCATTTCTCTTTCTATATCAAATTGAAATTTTAAGCACCTTTGGTATTTTCATTACATTATTGTCTATGGCTATTATTGATGCTTCACTAAGGACCCACAGAACGGTAGCAGATGGCCCAGGTTAACCACCTTAGGCTTGTGAGTCTTGGGGTATGGAACTATAAAATTGTAGTGTTTGATCCTGTGCTGCAGCCTGGGCTTGGTCACACTGACAAGGAGGCATGTCTCAAGTAGATGCTCAAGCCTGAGCACATCTACACTACAATTGTTAACTCCACACCCCAAGCTTAACTCAGCTGAGTTGGGCGTTGAGAATTGGTACTTCATGGGGTTTTTTATAATGCCATATAGATAATATCTTATGATTTCTTGATTTGTAAACATTATTACCTGACATTATGTCACAGGAACGTATAGAAACAACAACTTGGGAAGATACATGTTTTCTAAGAGCTGTTTATGAATGATGAACTCTTGAGTGGCACTTGTTCTGTCATTTTTGTGTATTACTCCTACATCTTAGTCATAAATGTATGCATTTTTCGATGAAAAAAATATTTGAATTGAAAGAAAAGAGCAGTTAAAGTTACAACTGAGGTGACTGATGTCATGTAATGGAACAGAAATTGAGGGATTTTACTGGCTTTGAGATGTGTTGGAAGTGGATACGTTGAGCTAAGTTACATTAGCAATGGATTCTACTGAAATTATGATAGAAATGTAGCTGTGTTAGTCTGGGGTAGCTGAAGCAAAATGCAGGACAATGTAGCACTTTAAAGACTAACAAGATGGTTTATTAGATGATGAGCTTTCGTGGGCCAGACCCACTTCCTCAGATCAAATAGTGGAAGAAAATAGTCGCAACCATATATACCAAAGGATACAATTAAAAAAAATGAACACATATGAAAAGGACAAATCACATTTCAGAACAGGAGGGGGATGCGGGGGGGGGGGGGGGGAAGGAAGGTAAGTGTCTGTGAATTGATGATATTAGAGGTGGGGAGAGTGGGACGTCTGTGAGATAATGGTATTAGAGGTGATAATTGGGGAAGCTATCTTGGTAATGGGTAAGATAGTTTGCGCATTTGTTCATTCCTTCCCGGAGAGTGTCGAATTTTAACATGAATGACAGTTCAGAGGATTCTCTTTCAAGTGCAGATGTAAAAGGTCTTTGTAGCAGAATGCAGGTGGTTAAGTCATTGAGAGAGTGTCCTTTCTGGTTAAAATGGCAAGAAATTGGTTTTTCTTTGTGATCTTGTCTGATATCTGTTTTGTGGGCATTAATCCTTTGGCGAAGTGTCTGAGATGTTTGTCCAATGTACATAGCAGACGGACACTTTCGGTACATGATAGCATAAATTATATTTCTGGATGCGCAGGAATATGTGTTCTTGATCTTATAACTCACTTGGTTAGGTCCAATAATTGTATCAGCAGAATGAATATGTGGACAAAGCTGGCAACGGGGTTTGTTGCAGGGGAAGGTACCAGGGTTGGTATTAGTGTGGTATGTCCTGTGGTTGTTGGTAAGAATCATCTTGAGGTTAGGTGGTTGTCTATAGGAGACTATGGGTCTGGCACACGAAAGCTCATCATCTAATAAACCATCTTGTTAGTCTTTAAAGTGCTACATTGTCCTGCATTTTATTTTTAAATCAGGATGGGATTAAGCTGCAAAATTTAGACAAAGATCTAGATTCTGAAAATCCCCATATTCAGAGCAGTTAGATCAAGCAGTGTACTGATCTTGGTTTGGGCTTCATCTCTACATTTTAAAAGAAAATATTTAAATAAACATGTATTTTGGATAGAAGGCGTAAGAGAAAAATAAATGTAATAAAACTTCAAAATGTTCCCCACCGCTACAACCACCAATAAATTCATGATATTCTCAGCTAGCGAACAGCCAAGTCCCCAAAAGTATTGACAACTCTCAATTCCCATTAACTCCAGTGAGAGTTGAGAGCACTCAGCACTACTTACAGATTACTCAGCCCTTATTGGACTGAATCTTTTTAATGAAATCTATCTAGCTGGTGGCTGCAGTAAGAAGTTTACAATGATTCTCTTTATTTGCCTTGAAAAGAGATGGCAAAAAAAACCCCAAAAAACCCCAGCAATAAGGCTCCACGCAGGTTCTTCCACCTGCAAGGAGTCCCAGCAGAGGCACCATTGTCGATGGAAAAGCAGTTTCTTCTTTTGTCCTTGGTCTTCTTGTCCTGCATTCAGCACACTGTTAGTATATCATCCTGCCTGTGTTTTCACTTTGGAAACTTCTCAGTTTCAAGTCGGATGGGGAAAATGTGAAATTTTTCTTCGCCGAAATGTGGGTCTTAGTAAAGGAGAATACATCATATAATGGATTCTCCCCTGCTTCACTCAGTCCCTCAGAATTCAGACACTCACTTTGCATGTAAGCTTAGCAGAGGGATATGAAGATGTTAAACTGGTACCTCCTCTACTTCCATGAAGACAGAGGAACCCACATGTAGCATGCTCCCTCTGTGCATGGATCACTGGGGGGACAATTTACTCATAAAATAGTTTTCTATGGGCTCTATTTTCATTATTAATTGGAAGACCATATTCATTTTTGACAATTAACAAATTTGGAAGAAGTTTATAATGCTCTTACAATTATGTGGTCAAACTGAAAAAAATAGCACCTAGTAGTGCTAATGAAATCGAGCTTATAGTAAACAGATTAATGAAAAGATATGAAAAAGGCTAACTAATATTGTATTTATGGTTAGCATCCTGCAGGACAAGTAACAAAACTTCAAATAAGAACTGAAATTAAAGAGTGATGAAGCACAGGCAGTAAATTAGCTAAAGTAATGTAGACAAATTCAAAACTCACTCTCACACACACACACACACACACACACACACACACACACACACACACACACTCACTCCAATCAGAGAGATCCGAAAAAGGGAGAGGAGAGAAGATCAAATAGAGGGCATAGGTAGACTTCAAAAATATATAAGATCAGATGATTTTCACACAAAAGGAATGTAATTTTGAATAACTCTAAATTGTGCTTTATGCCTGGAGAATATGCTTGAAGACTACACTACTAGTAAAACAGGTTTCAAATATTACAAGAGAAATTCACACAAGAAATCTAAACACCATACTTCAAGTTATATCTATTTAACTAGTTGCCTGTAAAGTGGAAAACAATTCCGAAGAGAGATTGGAAACACTGTTAATGAGATTTAAATCATACAGCTATGATGGACTGCAGATAAAAGGCAAATGCCAGAATCTCTGCATTTTAATCAGCCAGATCACAGTTTTGATGAACATGCCAAAGGGACTATTTTGTGCTCTGCTTCCAGAGTGAATGAAAAGAAACAAAATGAGCTGGTTTATATTGCACAGTTCATGACAGATGATGCACTCTTTGGGGTTAACATTAGAAAAATGGAGATGATGATGCTTGCCTACCTTGTCAAGTGCTTCAAGATCACTACCTCAAAAAGCCATGTAAGTGCAAATTATTAACAACAACAATTATTATTAACCCATTTAAATCAGAGAGTCATGTTTTATTCAACTGATGCTTTAGATCCCTCCTCATTTTTTGCTGCTGGGACATCTACATGCTAATTGACTGTATATGAAAGTAAAATATGGATGAAAAATAAATGGATTTTTGACCAACACTGAAAAAAGTCCAAATGTCAATAATTTCCCGTAGGCCCCCAAAACCCATGCATAACAAAGAACTTGGCTTTTTACATCTAGATGAAAAATGATTCTCTTAACACATGCTAAATTTCATGTGAAAAGGAGGGATTCGTTTTTTGTTAATATTAAACCTTTAATTAAATGTTTGTTTAATAGTTAAAACATTAAAAACTGGATAACTGATAGATCTCAATAAATAATGGGAAATCATCAATCTATGGAGTTGCTTCTAGTGGGTCGGTTCTTGGCTAAATGCTAAACAATATTCTTATCAACAATATAAAGGAAAATATAAAATCATTGCTGATTGGTGGAATGGCAAATAATGCTGTGTGCAGGCAAGTTTAGAAAACAGATATTAAAACAAACATTCTTATGCACATGCTAGAAGTTTACCTGATGTCACCTATCTGTCTTATGGGGCCTTAGTAGGCCAAAGTCCTTCCAGCCTCTTTCTGGAAAGATTGGGATACCTGTGGACAGAAAGTTCTGTGAACTTACTGACTCAGAAAGAGGCCAGCTTAAACTCAGACTATTTATCCAAATGTTCTCTCTTTGACTCTTGGTTTCTGAAGAATGTAGTTTGAACAGCTTCCCTGGAATCCTAAGAAGTGGTACCTTGCAGGAAGGAGTACAACCTGGATGATTTGCTTTAGAGACCACCCACCATTTTTAGCCTTTGCGGGAGCTAAGGTAGCCATCTATCATAAAATAGAACCCAAACATGCATAAAACACTCATTTAAAATATTGAGTACAAAAGGCACTGCATAGGGTTGCAATATTTGTCACATTTTCCCCATAAAAATGTATAATTAAACGTGCTCCTCAATAATGTATCAACTTAATAACAAAACACTTTTTAGAATACTGTAAGAAATTGCTTATCTGTCACACTGGATGCAATATAGTACTGCGGGCTTTAATCAGCCAATTACATGACAATATATAGTGAGGAACACAGAATCTAGGTGATATGTACAGAGTGAGGGAAGGTATGGTGAAAAGCACTGATGTTGAAAAGAAGTCAGTTGTCACCATAGATAAGCGGCACAGGAGCCAAGCAAACAGAGCTGTAAACAGGGGAGTTTGAGTGGGAATTTGGATTGTGGGACTTGTTTGGAGTTTGTTTTTGCTGTGGAGAGGGTGTTTTGGTTTGTTTTTGCGTTCACCGGACTAATAGGATTTTGGTGAGAAAGTAGATAAAACACAGAGGCATTAGTGGCCATGGTCCAAGTAGTAGAGAACACAAAGAGGATGATTGGATGTGGTAGCTGCGGTATGTACATGATTCTGGAGGGGGTACCTGAAAGGAGTTTTGTTTGCATGAAGTGCCGCCTGATAGAGCTGATGGAAGAAAAGATCCGAGGACTGGAGATGAAGCTGGAAACTCTGGTCGAGTTTAGAAGGGGGTTTGAGCAGATGATGGGGCAAAGGCATGACGTGGCTGAAGGGGAAAGCTTAGATATGCAGATGGAAGCAGGATCAAGGGCCTCAGAGGGGGGACTGCTGGGCGAAGAAAATGGACAGTGGAAGCATGTGACTCAAAGGACCAGGCAGAGGAAAAGATGGGTCAGTGAAGGAAAAATAGAGCTCAAGAACAGGTATGTGGAGCTGGAAAATGTAGAAGGGGTACAGCAGGTAGATAATGAAGATGGAAGGGTAAGGAAGAAGAGAAGAGTGGCTAGTCCCATAGATAAAGGGGAAGACTTAATGGAGACAACACCAATAATGAGCATTAGGATTACAAGGGAAAATAGGAATGGCAAGGACTTGCAGCCAGAGGAAGCTAGAGATAGACCAGAGAATTTCACTGTCACTAGGAAAAGGCAGGTCTATGTGATTGGGGACTCCTTATTGAGAAGAATAGATAGGCCTGTAACCAGAGCTGATCCAGAGAATAGAAGGGTGTGCTGTCTGCCAGGTGCTAAGATAAGAGATGTGAAACTGAGGTTGAAGAGAATTATTAAGGGAGCAGGAAGGAATCCATTGATCATCCTTCATGTAGGAACAAATGATACGGCTAGATTCTCGCTGGAACGAATTAAGGGAGACTATGCTAGGCTGGGGAAGATGCTCAAGGAAATTGAGGCGCAGGTGATCTTTAGTGAGATTCTGCCTGTTCCTAGAGAAGGGCAACTAAGATGTGACAGGATTATGATGATCAATAGATGGCTTAGGCAGTGGTGCTATAAGGAGGGCTTTGGGATGTATGGTCACTGGGAGGCATTTATGGACAGAAGCTGTTCTCTAGAGATGGACTTCACCTAAGTAGGGAGGGAAATAGACTTCTAGGATGGAGGCTGGCTCAACTTATTAAGAGAGCTTTAAACTAGGAATTTGGGGGAGACGGTTGGGAGATGCCCAGGTAATCTCTACACCAGATTTTAACACTGAGAGGGAGGAAAACGAAGTAAGAAAGGATATAGCTGGGGGTAGGAGAATGAACATGAGGAAGGGTGGGGTGGATACTAGTCTAATAGGTCATATTGGAGGTATAACATCTGTGCCAAATTGGGTAAAGAATGTGAATGAGGCCAAACAGCAAAAATTCAGATGTTTGTACACCAATGCGAGGAGCCTAGGTAACAAAAAGGAGGAACTAGAGTTATTAGTCCAGGCAGTGAAACCAGATATTATAGGAATAACAGAAACATGGTGGAATACTAGGCATGACTGGAGTACAGGTATTGAAGGGTATGTGCTGTTTAGGAAAGACAGAAATAAGGGTAAAGGTGGTGGAGTCACATTGTATATCAAAAATGAGGTAGATTGTAAAGAAATAAAAAGTGATGGAATGGAGAAGATAGAGTCCGTTTGGGCAAAAATCACACTGGGGAAGAAAACTATCAGATCCTCCCCTGGGATAGTGCTTGGGGTGTGTTATAGACCACCAGGATCCAATTTGAACATGGATAGAGACTTCTTTAATGTTTTTAATGAAGTAAATACTCATGGAAACTGCGTAATCATGGGAGATTTCAACTTTCCAGATATAGACTGGAGAACAAGTGCTAGTAATAATGATAGGGCTCAGATTTTCCTAGATGTGATAGCTGATGAATTCCTTCATCAAGTAGTTGCTGAACCAACAAGGGGGGATGCTATTTTAGATTTGGTTTTGGTGAGTAGCGAGGACCTCATAGATGAAATGGTTGTAGGAGACAACCTTGGCTCGAGTGATCATGAGCTAATTCAGTTTAAATTAAATGGAAGGATAAACAAAAATAAATCTGAGACTAGGGTTTTTGATTTCAAAAGAGCTAACTTTAGTAAATTAAGGAAATTAGTTAGGGAAGTTGATTGGACTAAAGAAATTATGGATCTTAAAGTGGAGGAGGCCTGGAATTATTTTAAGTTAAAGTTGCAGAAACTGTCAGAAGCCTGTATCCCTAGAGAAGGGAAAAAAATTATAGGCAGGTGTGTTAGACCAAGCTGGATGAGCAAGCATCTCAGAGAGGTGATTAAGAAAAAGCAGAAAGCATATAAGGAGTGGAAAATGGGAGGGATTAGTAAAGAAGGCTACCTTATTGAGGTTAGAGCATGTAGGGATAAAGTGAGAGAGGCTAAAAGTCAGGTAGAGTTGGACCTTGCAAAGGGAATTAAAACCAATAGTAAAAGGTTTTATAGCCATATAAATAGGAAAAAAACAAAAAAAAAGAAGAAGTAGGACCTCTAAATACTAAGGATGGAGTGGAGGTTAAGGATAATCTAGGAATGGCCCAGTATTTGAACAAATACTTTGCTTCAGTCTTTAATGAGGCTTATGAAGTGCTTAGGGATAATGGTAAGTTAACAAATGGGATTAAAGATAAGGAGGTAGATATTACCATATCCCAGGTAAAAGCCAAACTTGAACAGCTTAATGGGAGTAAATCGGGGGGCCCAGTTAATCTTCATCCAAGAATATTAAAGGAACTGGCACATGAACTTGCAAGTCCATTAGCAAAATTTTTTAATAAATCTCTAAACTCAGGGGTTGTACCATTTGACTGGAGAATTGCTAATATAGTTCCGATTTTTAAGAAAGGGAAAAAAAGCGACCTGGGTAACTAGGCCTGTTAGTTTGACATCTGGAAAGATCCTGGAAAAAATTTTGAAGGAGAAAGTAGTTAGAGACATTGAGGCTAATGGCAATTGGGACAAATTACAACATGGTTTTACAAAAGGTAGATTGTGCCAAACCAATCTGATCTCCTTTTTTGAGAAAGTAACAGATTTTTTAGATAAAGGAAATGCAGTGGATCTAATCTACGTCAACTTTAGTAAGGCATTTGATACAGTACCACATGGGGAATTATTGGTTAAATTGGAAAAGATAGGGATTAATATAAAAGTTGAGAGGTGGATAAGCAACTGGTTAAAGGGGAGACTACAGCGGGTCATATTGAAAGGTGAACTGTCAGGTTGGAGGAAGGTTACTAGCAGAGTTCCTCAAGGATCAGTTTTGGGGCCAATTTTATTTAATCTTTTTATTGCTGATCTTGGCACCAAAAGTGGAAGTGTTCTAATAAAATTTGCAGATGACAAAAAGTTGGGAGCTATTGCCAATTCAGAAAAGGATCGGGATATCACACAGGAAGATTTGGATGATCTTGTAAATTGAAGTGATAGCAATAGGATGAAATTTAATAGTGAGAAGTGTAAGGTTATGCATTTAGGTATTAATAACAAGAATTTTAGTTATAAGCTGGGGACACATCAGTTGGAAGTAACGGAGGAGGAGAAGGACCTCGGAGTCCTGGTTGATTATAGAATGACTATGAGCCTCCACTGTGACATGGCCGTGAAAAAGGCTAATACGATCTTGGGATGTATTAGGCGAGGTATTTCCAGTAGGGATAAGGAGGTGTTAGTGCCATTATACAAGGCATTGGTGAGACCCCATTTGGAATACTGTGTGCAGTTCTGGTCTCCCATGTTTAAGAAGGATGAATTCAAACTGGAACATGTACAAAGATGGGCCACTAGGATGATCCGATGAATGGAAAACCTGTCTTATGAAAGGAGACTCAGGGAACTTGGCTTGTTTACTTTAACCAAAAGAAGGCTGAGGGGGGGACATGATTGCACTTTTTAAATATATTAGAGGGATAAATACCAGAGAGGGAGAGGAATTATTTAAGTTTAATACCAATGTGGACACAAGAACAAATGGATATAAGCTGGCTAGTAGGAAGTTTAGACTTGAGATTAAACGAAGGTTTCTAACCATTAGAGGAGTGAGATTCTGGAACGGCCTTCCAAGGGAAGTAGTGGGGGCAAAAGATCTATCTGGTTTCAAGAACAAACTAGATGGGTTTATGAAGGGGATGGTTTGATAACATGATCTTGGTAGCTAATTGACCATTCATTATCAGTGGGAAATAGGTCAATGGAGGGATGATAGGAGTTACTATAGAGAACTTTCTGAGTGTCTGGCTGATGAGTCTTGCCCACATGCTCAGGGTTTAGCTGATCGCCATATTTGGGGTCGGGAAGGAATTTTCCTCCAGGGTAGATTGGCAGAGGCCCTGGAGGTTTTTCGCCTTCCTCTGTAGCATGTGGTGCAAATCACAGCTGGAGGATTCTCTGCATCTTGGGGTCTTCAAAGTATTTGAAGGCTTCAATACCTGAGATATAGGTGAGAGGATTATTCTAGGAGGGGTGGGTGAGATTTTGTGGCCTGCATTGTGCAGGGGGTCAGACTAGATTATCATAATGGTCCCTTCTGACCTTAAAGTCTATGAGAACTGACCATGAACTTCTAGTCTGGTGAAGTACCTAAAAGTATTACTACAACCCTTCAATATGTAAACAAGGGAATAACAAGGAGGACTAAGGATGTTATTGGCCATACACATAGCAGCAGGGTGAGTGGTGTGGCTGTCAGCCAGGTGTGCTGAGGCTGTGGTTGTGGTGAGGCTGTCTATACTGGGGCAGCCTCATCACGGCCTTGGTTCTAGCTCCAGCAGCTGCTAGGCGGCCCAGCTGGTGGGGCCGCCTGGAGGGCAGCTGTGGCACTCAGCTGCAGCTAAGTGCCGTGTGGAGAGCGGCTGCCCCTGTAACCACATTCTCCTTCCTTCCTGCTTAGCAGGAACCTCCCCCTGGCATCAAGCTGCTCCCAGTCAGCATGCATTATTAATGCATAGGAAAATATGAATGTGCAGAATGTGTCAGCACTGTCAGACTGCCTTTTTAATTCTGGTGTGATTGAGGCAAAATGTTGGACTGGAGAATCCTCTTTAACAAGTATTAACAACTATTATTTTTATTTTATTTGTTTTTATTTTATTATTATTTTTAAATGTGTGCGCACAGTTTTTCAACTTCTTGTTAACCATCATATTCCTCTTCCTTTGATTTGCCTGATATACCAAGGGCTAAACTTATGATGAATATGCAAATATTTCTGTGCAGGTCTACCAGCAGTTTTTGAATGAGTTTGCCGGTCCACTGTATAAAAAAGTTGGGAATCACTGTGTTAGTAGGTCACTTAGTGTTTGTCTTTAAAGTGGGAATGGCTTTACTTCCCTATCTCACAGACACCATGTCTAAAATTATTTATACATTGCAATAGACAAACAAAGCACTTCACAGACAAATAAGATTAACCAGTCCCAATCCAGTGGAAATTATAGACTAGACTTCAGTTATAACTTAATATTTGAAAATAAAGTCCATAAAGTCCATAAAGTGATATGGCAGGTACTTTAGAAACACATATGCAAAATGAAGTTATAAAGCTTAGAATTTGGCCAAGGTACTAGAGTTAAATACATTTTTCAAATCATGAAAAACGACAATAGTCCCTCCTCCTTTTAACAACATAAGATCAGGATGGGGAGTAGAAAGAAAAGATAGATGACATGAGGGAATAGAGAAGCAAGACACCAAAACAACCATAGATGTTGGAGAATTCTAACAGAGAGGTGTACTTGTTCTGATATTCTGTGCCTATATATATATATATATATATATATATAGAGAGAGAGAGAGAGAGAGAGAGAGAGAGAGAGAGAGAGAGCATGTAGGGTTGGGGCCACTAGATTGAAAATAATTACAGATAAAAATACCATAGTGTATGTCTACACTACAGCATTAATTCGAGTTATCTTAATTCAAATTAGTTAATCTGAATTAAGCTAATTCGGATTAATGCATCTACACACAAATTGCAGTTCGAATTAGCATTTTGCTAATTTGTACTACCGCGTCCACACAGAGTGGACACTGAATCGGATTTAAGGCCGGCCAGAACCAGGTCAAGCAGGGCATCAGGTTAGGAGTGTCTGTGTGTGGCTGTTGCCTGAGGCTATCTGAGGCTTGTGCTTAAAGGGACACCCCCCCTCCCCAATTCTCAGGTGTCCCTGCTTGCTTGCCTGTCTCACTGTGGGAAAGCAAAGCATTTGCGTCTTGGAGTGCTTTGGTTGCACTCACTCAAGACACCATAGCACTCTGCAACATGGAGACAGAGCTGCCCCTAGGCACTCTGGTGCATCTTGTGGATGTGTTGCCATCAGTCTGGCTGCACCTGATGCAGGCTGTCATCTGGAATGTCCATTGGCGGGCTGTCAGTATCCAGGAAGCCCTGCGGGAGAGAGTCAACCCTGAGGAGCACTAAGAGCCTCCCTGGTCTGCCCCACTGGGGACTTGTGCCTCATTCCTCCCTCATGTCCTTCCATTTACCCCTCCCTAGCCCCCTTCCTAATGTCAAATAAAATACACGTATTTCCATAAACTCAAACTCTGTTTATTTCAGAAAACTGGGGGGAAAGGGAATGAAACCCTGGTGAGACTTGGGAAAGGAGGCAGGAAATGGGAGGACAGAAGGTGGGAGAGGAGAGGGGGACATCTGGGAGGAGGGACCTGGAAGGGGGAGACAAGAGGATGTAGGGGGAGGAGAAGCTCAGAGTTGGGTGTCTTGCCATCCCTCCTGTCTTGCAGCACTGTGTGCGCGGGGGCGTTGGCATCCCTGGTGGGGAGTGGGTATGGCAGGTGGGGAGAGGGGGTGGGAGGGAGGAAGAAGTGGGAGGAGGAGCGATAGCTGTGGGGGCCACAGTGGCTGGAGCAGCAGCAGGCACCAATTTCTGCACCATGGTCTGCTGGTGATCCCGTATGGCACAGCCCTGGGCAAACAGCTCCCGCAAGCCCTCCTGCTGCAGCTGCAGGTCTTCCTTCACCCAGCACTCCTGGCAGCAGACCTGCCTAGCATAGAGTGCCAGGTGCTACCGGTGGTACCCCTCCAGATGGTGGGTCATCCTGCTGGCCCGGGTGTGGGAGGCTGTCCTGGGAGGGGTGGTACGCCCTGCACTCACAGCTGGTGCGGCTGTGGAGAAACCAAAGACGTGCTCTGTAATCCCTGGGGACACAGTGGGTGAAACCCAGCCCCCCTCTGCAAGGCGAGGATGGCAGGTCACCACACCATCATGTCCTGCTATCCTCATGAGTGTGAGCTGGCCCAGGACTGCACTCATGCCCCTGTGCTGTATATATAGTGTGTGTGTGGTGGGGGGAGGAGGGGAGATGTGCGCTGCCTCTGCATAGAGGGGGCTTCTGGGGTCAGGAGCATATCATGTGCCTTCATACATACATGCGTGTGGGTAAGAGGCCAGGGCTCCTGTGTGGCAGGCAGCTGGGGCCATATGCCCCGGCTGGCATGGCACATACACAGGTTCCTGCATGATCTGTGGTCAGCAAGGCCCACACGCACTGTCCCTGGGCTCCTTCTTCCCCTCTCCCCGCTCTGCCCCGCCCCGCATAAGGGTACAGTGATGGCACTCACACGTTGAGGCCTACCTGGCATCGGACGACAGAGGCTATAGGCTTGCTGGCATGGCTTTGGGTTCCGGGGTGCGTGGCATACTCCCTCCAGGCTTCTGGGACTCCTGGCCATCGTCTTCCTCCTCCTCCGTGCCCTGCTCAGGGCCCTTGGCCCCAGGGTCGATGACCGCCTGGGGGGCACGGACCGTCTGACCCCAGGATGCGGTCCAGGGCATCAAAATATGGGAAGGGGTCTGGGTCTGCCCCTGGTTGGGAGCTGCCCACTGCAGCCCTGGCATAGGCCTGCCTCAGCTATTTAATTTTAGAGTGCACCTGCTCCTGGTTGCGCACGTGGCCTTTGGTGGCTAGGCTGTCTGCCTTCCTTCAGTAGACGGCTGCATTCCTGCATCTAGTGCAGAGATCATGGATGTTGGAGGCATCCTCTCCAAAGCTCAATCAGGTCTATGATCTCCTCACTGGGCCAGGATGGCGCCCGCCTTTTCCGTCCCCTGGCAGGCTCCTGGGAGCTGCCAGACTGGTTCTGGGGAGTGGTGGAGGGCTGGCTGGCACTGGGTTGCTGGCTCATGCTGGCACCTGGGTCAGGGGCAGTGCCTGCGGGCTCTGGGCTGACAGGCCTGCAACAGGCACAGGCCCTGTGGCCAAATGGACTCTGCCCCTTTAAGGGCTCCGGAGCTGGGGCTGGGGGGGCAGGAAGCGCAGTACAGTTTTCCTGGTTTGGCCCAGAGTGGCCACCAGAGGGAACTGGGAAGCCTGGAGGCCAGCTAATTCGGACTAAGCATCTACACGGCTCTTATTCCGAATTAGCTAATTCGAGTTTGGCATTACTCCTCGTAGAATGAGGTTTACCAAACTCGAATTAAGCACCCTGCTATTTCAATTTTAATTTGAAATAGCAGTTTGTTTGTGTAGACACTATGGAAGTTAATTCAGAATAACAGCTGTTATTCCAAATTAACTTTGCAGTGTAGACATCCCATACTGTGCATGAATTTGGTGTAAGTTGACTAGACATAAATCAAGTTTGATAGTGATTGTAATACCCTGCAATCCAGGGCCCAAGCACAGAGAGGAAAGAAAGAAAAATTTTGTTGCTTGCAAAATGTGCTGTGAGATCTCCTTTGAAAGATGACCCCTAATTCTACACTTACTAATCACTGGTTCACTACTGAGGTTAGGTCTACATTACAGCTTTTTTTTTTTTTTGGAAAAAGCTATGCAAAATGTGCTTAGCATTTTGCGTACATTTTTCAAATTTTTTTCAGGAGAGGCTTTTCTGATATTTGGCCCATCTAAACTGGGCCAAATTTCAGAAAATCCCCCTCTTTTGGAAGATCCCTTCTTCCTCGTGAAATGAGGAAGACAAAGCTTCTGAAAGAACATGTTTGCACTTCTGCAAAAAAAAGCAGAAAAGCAAACACGTTTCCTGCATGCAGCAGAGTTTTTCTGGGATACCTCTGGCATCCCGGAAAAACCCCACAGTCTAGATGTACCCTGACTAAGACGGAACCATGCCACTTACTAAATCCCCAACACTTGCTTACAGCTCTCACATCCATCGACTTACTCAACCTGACCCACCTTAGTTTGTGAGAGCTGATGAGGTGGCAAAGGTGGAAGCAATGTTCCTGCAAATACATTCAAATTTATTTGTGATGTCTTACTGAATAAACTCAGGTAGGAAAATTTCACAATCCAACTTCTATAGTCTCATCATTGCCAACGATCTTGCTACCTAAATTTGAGCTTTGTGAAGGCTCTTTTAAGTTTTTTCTTCTGATTCATTTTCTGATAGAGAAAAATATATATCTTGCAGAATGAAAACATGCAGAAAGTCTAGGGGTAAGGAATATTTTCTATATGATTCCAATAAAACCTTTTTGTCTTCCTAAAATTGTGCCTTATCTTTCCAGTATATTAAATCAAGGAAGAAAACAGATTACTTTGGTAATTATGAATTAGTAATCCTTTTCTCATAAGAAGGAACACTGAATCACTATTTTTAAGTATTATAAGCAGATGGGTAATTACTATAGCAACCGAAGAAGATATCAGGTAAAGTGATTTAAGTATTCCATCTTCACATTCTTTAACTGCAAATGGTTAAACAATTTGGACCTGAAAATAAAAATAATTAGGAAAAAAGAAGCATCTTAAAAATCTTTAAAAAAGATATCTTAAAAAGTTATATATTTTCTTACACAAAAAATAAAGCACCATCCTTTTTTAAAATTTAACAAAAACAACACATCCCTAACCCACACACAACTCACTTCCTAATGTAAGCAACACCTATAATTGCTATAGACTTGGCCAACTGTACTTGTGTTGAGAAGCCCTCTGCTCTGTGAGTAGTCCCCTTGACTGCAATGGGGCTACTCACAGAATAAGGTATGTGTGTAAGGCTGGCAGAATGAGGCATAAAGGGCATGCTCTGTAACCTTTTATAAGCAATGGAAAGACTCACATTAACTACTCTGGGCTTTGAATCAGCTCTGTAAGGATGAACAAAGTCAAATAAATAAAGGGTCCTGAATTCTAGCAGTGTAAGTGAGGTCAGAGTCAGGCCCAAGGTGCCTGGAATAATACATTCATTCCCTTTGAATGAGAAAACCTTTAGTATAACCCAAACTCACAGAAGTCATATCCATAATTAAATCACAGTTGCACATGCCTATGAGTAATATGGGGGGCATAGAGGGTGTGAGGAATAATGCCTCAATGAGCAGCATTACTTAAAGTCTCAAACTGAAATATGTGTGTGCATGAGGGAGGGAGGAGGATCCCATATGGAATGGTGTTCAGGTGGGGGAAAAGTAGCTTTTCATATTTGTTCTTGCAAGAAACTGAATCACTGATTTATGACATATCAAAATGAACTTTTTGTTCAGAACAAAAGGAGTGTTGACTCTGTGTTTTAAAAAATTATAAACAGATGGGCTATAACACCTGGTATTGTTAACAAACCATCTACAGTTATATATAGTATCTTATCTCCTTATCACCTGAATGCTTAAAGCACTGTTGAAAAGGACTATCCTTTTTCTCACTTCATTGGAATGCACTCACAATTTTATAAAGTGAATAGAAAACATAATCTGTAGCTTTATTCTCAGCATCCCTTCTAATATTAAAGCATGATTCTATGAAGATGGAGCTTTATCTTCCTCCTAGTGATATTTGTACTCTTCTGGGTTTTCACTTAGGCTGGACCTTTAAAAATGGAAGAACCCAGATACTTTGGAAACTCAGTATAAAAAAGAAGGCTCATTACAGTGTCAAGAAAAGCTGTGGGTTACACCTTTCATTACCAATTTCACTCTGACTGATCAGCAAAATGTTATTATTGCAAAACTGAGTATATTTTTGTTTTACTGGCCTAGCTAAAGGCATTATTCAACAGTAAGTTATACTGTGTTTAGGGAGAGGAGTTTAGAAAAATGAATTCAGAACTGCTGCATAACTGGTCAGAAAGGCTTCTCTACTCTCTAGCCCTAAGAAATATTCCCAATTTAAAAATGTCTCTGATATAACAGAAATCATTACTTCTAGACTGGGGAAGCTTATTTAATCCCATAAACCATCTTGTTAGTCTTTAAAGTGCTACATTGTCCTGCATTTTGCTTCAACTACCCCAGACTAACACGGCTACATTTCTATCTCTATCATTAACCCTATCATTCTCCTTAAAGAAAATCCAGTGTTTTTTGAAATCCTAATGCAGCCAATATATTCATGTTTCTTATGTCTCCTTCTGTACTCAAACTTTTCCCTCTCAAATAGACTCTTAATTATTTCCGGAAACTTCATTGTAGAAGTTGTCATTTCTACTGGAAGATATAGGATCATCTGACATTAAGCTGTGGTTGGTTGCTGAGGAACTAGCATTGCTCTTTTTGAGCCCGCCACTGATAACTGCTATCACCATCTGAGTCAATAAAATAAAATAAATGTTACAGACTCCACTACTTCCATCTGTCAAGTGTATGGTTCCTTCCTGCCTTCTGACAAGGGGCTCTAGTAGGAGTTTTGCCATTTCTGATCACCCAGACTTAAATTATGTCTCTCTCTGAAGGGCCCCACACCAGTTCCTCTTACCAAGCACCTTCACAAAGAAACTACCTCCCAAGCATTGCAGAATTTTACTTGACACAACAAATGTTGTTACTCCCCACTCCTCCTCTTATTTATGACTAAAAATAACCCTTGTGTACAGGTTCTGGATGGCTTAGGTTATAGGTAATGGTATATGGAACCTTTCAGTTCTAAATAGAACCTTTCACTTAAAGAGTGGTGCTAACATGCTTGGCTCTGTACAAATATATGGAAGGGCCCCTGTCCCAAGAAAATTATAATTTCATACAAATATAACATGGCTCAGAAACACTGAGCAGAAATCAACTATTGCCTGGTGGCTGGTATCAGTCCAGTTCCTAGTTAATAGGTATCGATAAGGGAAGCTATCAGTTACTAGTATGGGATAACAGTTGAAGAGGCAACATGGTCTTAATATAGCAGTCTTGTTAAAGTTCTGTGCATGCCTAATGTAACCTAGATATTTCTGGAAGATTCTTCACACAGAATCAAGTGTTTATGTGGTTAAAGTAAAGGTTGTGCCTTCTTTTCTGACTGGTCCAACTATGAGGCCTGGTCTGCACTACAGTGTTGGGTCAACATAACACAGCCTTATATTAACCTAATTCTGTAAGCAACTGCACTAAAATGTAACTCCTACCAATATAACTTGCCCACTACATCAACATGAGCAAGAGATGTAGAGTTACCTGCAGAGATTTCTCTGACATTCCCACATACTAGGAACACAATCCTTTACCCACTTCCTAAGGCTCAAGGTCAAGGGTGCCATTCGGGAAGGGAGGGGAGGTGGGGGTGAAGCCGTGTGCTCTGGAATGTGACTTGCTTTTCATCACACTCCCCAGACACTAAGGGAGGGAGGGGGAAGTACTTGCGTTCTGTGCATGCCTCTCATACCTGGCTGATGATCTCCTTTCCTCAGCCATGTGTAAGAGGCATGACAAGGAATGCAGGTACTTTCCTCCCCTCAGTCCCTAGTAGTCTGGGGAATGGGATGAAAAGCAAGCTATGTTTTGGGGTGCATCTCTTCCACTCCCCCCCTCCTTGAAATTCCACCTTTGTTCAAGGCGAAACCCAGTTAATTTAAACACCCATCCTTATCCAATTCCTAGGACTCAGGGCATAACTTCCTGTGGGTCTGTAGGAACTTTTACCACTGAAGGAGTCTTACACAGTAATATCCTTATTCTGTATTTATTGACAATTACCAAGCAAACAGAATACACATGTTAAGCATACAGTGTCATGTTCACCAATCCTGATAAAGACAGGCAAACTTCCCCTGTTGGCCAGGCAAGGGCAATTTTTTTGGTTGCTGAATGTCATAGTCATGCAGAGGATTTCTGGCAGCTCTCGTCTTAGACTGAGACTTGGAGGTGAGTTATTTTTCCAGGAATAGAATCATAGAATCATAGAATACTAGGACTGGAAGGGACCTCAAGAGGTCATCGAGTCGTCACCTGCCCCATGGCAAGACCAAATACTGTCTACTAGACCATCCCAGATAGAAATTTATCTAACCTACTCTTAAATATCTCCACAGATGGAGATTCCACAACCTCCCTGGGCAATTTATTCCAGTGTTTAACTACCCTGACAGCTAGGAACTTCTCCCTAATGTCCAACCTAAACCTCCCTTGCTGCAGTTTAAGCCCATTGCTTCTTGCTCTATCCTCAGAGGCCAAGATGAACAAGTTTTCTCCCTCCTCCTTATGACACCCTTTTAGATACCCAAAGGAGGTGAGTTGTTCTTTCCTTTTTCTTTCTATTTCTTTCTTCCTTTCCCCCTTCCTTTTTCCTTTTCTGCTGGTCTCCTTCTGGGACCTCAGTTTACATAGTGAAACTTGAGTCCTGCTTAATTATATCTTAAACAAATATTTCAGTATAATTTTACTAACCAATCATAACATACTGTAACACAATTACCTAACCAATCAGACCTCACCACCTTAGTTGATTTACACCTAGAAAAATTAATTATCCAGTAGACAGAAACAATTAAAAATCAGACAGAAATCACACAGACAATAGGAAAGTGAGGACCATAATCATAGAATGATAAAGTTTCTTGCCAGATGAAATGCTGTTAAATTAAGTTTTCTTTACCCATCTTGAGATCTGTTTCTTTATCTGGTGACAGAGGGTGCCATTAGGACAGGGATCGCCTTTTTAACAGCCTGATATGACACTTATGACATTTAGATGGAATGTGAGTATGTGACTCCAAGCTTTATAACTAACGTCTGCTGCTTCTCAATCTGGCTGCAGAGGAAGGCTTTAGGCCTTCCAATATGGCTATAAAAAACTATATTGTTACAGTAGTGCTTAAGCTGATGTAGTTAGGTTCATGGGGTATCACTGTATGACTCTACATGGTTTAGACTGAGCATTGCTGCCTTTCAGAAACATTCCACAATGCCTCACACTGGCAAGTGGAATCATTGCAAACTCTCCTGATAAGGACCCACACTAGCAAAACTAGGAGCATGGATACGTACAACCAATTCAATGACTGTGGCAGTTATAATATTGAAGTAACTTTGGTTGGCTTAATTTTGTGGGATAGATTTGCCTTAAGTAGAAATAATTCAGTGTCACAATGACGTGAGAAAATACATATGTTGAGTTTACCTCTCTGTTATTTATGGGTCATGTTATTCATTGCTCACAAGAATTTATATGGCCACCAGTTTGTTCTTGAAAATGTTTATGATCCTAACACTTGACAGATTTCTGCACAAATATGTATCTGAAAATTCCGACTGTGAAAGAATTGTTCATTATTCAGCTGTTTAAAAGGTTTCAGTGATAATACCAGTGAGGAAAAATAATGTTCTCTGATTTAGGTGAACAATCTCCACAAAAAATGAAAGTTGGATTAAGCATGCAGAAGTTTAGTAACACAAATGATTGGATGTATGTTCCAGTGAACAATACAAAGATTAAACAAAAAAGGAAAGCAGAAATTTGGAATTATTCACAAATGATTTGTGAACAAAGAAGGGGCTCAATTAATTATTCATCCTATATTTTATTCACTACACATCTGAATATTTGTTAAATATTATAATGTCTCAATCATAAAATCCACAAGGAATTGAGTATCTCTTCATATTTCCTTAAAAAATTAAAAAGAAACCCAAACAAACCCCACCATAAATGGTACTATTATATGTCATCCCATCAGAGAGGCCAAGGACTCACTGGGCACTGAGGACTATAGTGATGGAGCAATGTAGGGAAGCACACACAGTCATGTGGTTCTTTTAATGTATAAATTATAAATTAAATATGCTCTGCATCTGCTATGTGTGCCACATCCCCAACACAATGTTCATTAGCTGTTTAAAAGAATCGAAAAGAAGATATAGAAAAATATACCTGTGTACTAACCATTTTAAAAGCTTCCCAAACACCAGAACAGAGAATTAATACTGTAAGTACCACGTAGCTACCAAGTGAGTACCATTATGCCTAGAATCCTCTACACAGTGCTGTCGGACTGCGCCAATCAGCTGAGAGAAAAGAAAGAAGAACGGCGGGAGCAGACGGCTGCCCTTTGTGGGCTTGTGATAGGAAGAGCCACACACTGAAGATCCTTCAACCCTGTCCTGTGCCCAGCATGATTCCAGCTTCTCCCATCTCGCATTCTGGAATCTAGCAGTCTTTCATTATACAGCATACTGCTATTGTTTCTGCTGCCCGAAAGTCCACTGCACACAGGAAAGAGATTCTTGTATTTTGGCCTATTGTCATTACAATGTGAATAAATGTTTGTTGTGAGATAATTGTGCACTGTTTATTTAATTTTGGGCAGCAGGGTGGGCAAAGACATCTAAAACCATCTTGCCTAAAGGGGTTCTCTACCAGCAATATTATTCTAGCATCTAGTTTTGACTCATTTCTTTAGCATTCTGGTGGGTCCCTGAATGGAAGATCAGACCAGAAATCCATATAACTTCAAATAGCCGAAGGAATCAGTGGAACATCAGTTTAACACCTGAATCTGAACAAATAGTGTAAATTGCAGAGAGTCGTCATGAGGCTAGCCATGTAAATACATGTTATTACAGTGATCCTAATCACATTTAAATAAGACTTTATATTCACAACAGTGCTTAATCTGAGGCTCCTTCACATTTTCATATCCACACGCTTGCCTCTTCATAAAATGTCTGAAATGCCGATATGTTGACCTGGACTTTTATATTAAATGTACGTTTTAGTTTATATAGGACTATAAATTCATCTGGCATCCCACTCAAGGTGAAATTTAACACTTGTAAGTGGATATTGAACAGTAGCCACCACAGGGAACAGGCAGAGCAGCTGAATCAATTTCCTTATTTCCAGTGTACTATATGATAGTCTAGAGTCTATATTTAATATATTTTGTGAGACAAATAAACCTGACAGAGAGAGAGAGAGAGAGAGAGAGAGAGGTACAGCTCTTATTTTTAACAATTTCTCACTGCAGTGTTCTTTTTTTCAAAAATAGGCTAGCTGGAACAGCATGTTTCCTCTGACTAACCACTGCTTTAGCTGCAGCTCCTCTAGACACAAGTTGTCACAATCTGTCTCATTCTAGTGTAAGTTTTCATATGGGCGGGATTCCAAAATCCTAAGATAATATTGGACCAAGCTGGTGTTTTTGCTTCTAATTTGAGTAAGGAAAGGAGCGTTATCAATGTTCTACTCCACACTTTTTTACACCGGCTTTCACAGGACAGGGAGTAGCAGCAACCTTGTTGTATTGCTTTTTCCACCCTGCATAGACTGATGACCTAGGCAGCCAGCTACTTTCATCCCAGTGGAAAAGCATGTTAGGTGGCTCATGACTGAGACCACTTGCTTCTTGCTGTCTCTCCTGAAGTCAATTTTAGCTATATCATTGATTTTAAAAACTATGGGCCCTAATTTGGTTTTTATATCACATATTGTACTTGAGAAGGGAAGTACAAATTATTTGCTCAAATATGAACATTTGAAACTATGCTTCCTAGGTACTTTGAAAACATCTAGGATTACATATTCTGCTGACCAATTTATCTAACTTTATATAAATAAATTTGTAGTTTGCTTCAGTATGGTTCTTTTTTTCAACGTTGCCAGAAAAGCTCAGAGGTAGTGGTTATATTACAGTAAACTTCCGATAATCCGGCACCTTTGGGACCCAGGGGGTGCCGGATTATCAGATATGCCGGACTATTGGAAGGGGGGGCTATGAGGGGTCTGGGGTGGGGGGGTGCCACCCTAGACCCCTCATAGCCCCCCCTTCCGATAGTCTGGCTCTGCCCCAGGCGTCCCTGATTCAGCCGCTGCTGAAACTGACCAGCAGCGGCAGAATCGGAGACACCTGGGGCAGAGCAGCTGGAGTGCTGCCGGGTTGGTCGGGGTAATGCCGACCCTTGGCACGGTGAGACCAACCAGGCAGCACCCCAGCTGCTCTTGGGGACGCCTGGGGCAGAGCAGCTGGGGTGCTGCTGGGTTGGTCCCGCAGCGCCACTCCTTGGCGCTACTGGATCAACCCGGCAGCACCCTGGCTGCTCTGCGTCAGGCGTCCCCAAGTCAGACGTTGCTGATACTGATCAGCAGCTGACTCCAGGAAGCCCGAAGCAGAGCTGCTCTGCCCCGGGCTTCCTGGAGTCAGCTCTTGGTCAATTTCAGCAGCGGCTGACTTGGGTACGCCTGGGGCAGAGCAACTGGGGTGCTGCCGGGTTGGTCTTACAGCGCCAAGGGGCGGCACTACCGGACCAACCCGGCAGCACCCCAGCTGCTCTGCCGCAGGCGCCCCTATTCAGCTACTGCTGAAGCTGACCAGCAGCGGCTGAATTGGGGATGCCTGGTGCAGAGCTGGACTATCAGAAGGGGTGGCTATGAGGGATCTGGGGTGGCATCCCTCCCCACACCACCCTAGATCCCTCGTAGCCCCTCCTTCCGATAGTCCAGCATATCTGATAATCCAGCATCCCCTGGTTCCTAAAGGTGCCGGATTACTGGAAGTTTACAGTAGCTGCTAAATTCTAGCAGTATAATCAGCTTTAAACTGGTTCAGCTAAGAGAAGTCATATGAATTCAGTAAAAAGTGGTCTATGTCTGCCTAATAATGGCATATTCATTTGAGGGGACTGTGACTGTTTTCCAGTGAGGTGGAGAGGAAAAAGCATTACTTGTAGGGCACATTTGATAAAGATATCATTTTAAAATATTTTCAATGTTTAGATAACATTTTCATATTATTTCTAAAAGGAAAAATGGGATGGAAAATTCAATGTTTTTTTTTTAAGAGCTGTGGCAAATTTGGAGACTAAAATTCAAAGCACTTAAGAGACTTTAGTAGAACTGATCAAAACCTGAACATTTTAAAGGTTTTGTGTTGGGGGGAGGGGGATAATTAAAATAAATTTTGAACAAAAATTGTTGTCAAAACTTATTTTGGAAAATTCTGATCACCTCAAGAGTTTAGTCCTTCTCTACTCACAAATTTAGATGCAGTTTTAATAATGGAGTTACCAGTCCTTGTAACATCTTCAAGTTCTTGTTCTTGAGCAACAACTTGCTGTTCTTGTTCATCAGCATGTAATTGGTAGTGATGTAACTATTTGAATGTCCAGAAATGCTTAGCCAAGTGCCTTGATTCATAAATATGTTAAAACTATCCTGAGTGTCTACTCTTGATACTAATTCCTGAATTGTCATTCCTTGTTAACAATAATTGCATGCAAAAGTCCTGTAATGTAGTCCTGTTGGCCAAAAACTGATTCTTTTTTTTGCAGTGTATATATATTAGAAGTTTAATGCTATTGAAGCCAATACCATTTATCAAATTTGGAAGAGAAGCAAACCCAAAATGTTTTCATTCAGATTTTTGAATTTGATCCTGCAAAGTGCTGACTATTCAATATCTAATCCTGCGAATACTTAACAACAGATTTAAGTGTCAGACTAGTCCCTGCTCCTGTGCTCAAAGTCAAGCGCATGCTCAAGTGTTTGCTTTCTAGGACATTGATCTTGCAAGGATCTGAGGGCTCTTGTCCCAATCAAAGTACAAAGTACAGTATTTTTATTACCTGTGAATAGTTTTGCGGTACAGTAATTACTGTTCTTCAGAGATAAGATATTTTAGTTCTTGCACATGTCTAATCTCCATTGGATCTACTGAGTTCCATTTTCTGCATGGACTTTTCCCCTTAAATAAGTAGTAAGTTTAAGTATTTCATATGGTCAGTCTAGGGTTTTTGACCAGTCCAATATCAGCAATATTTTAGCCATTGAATCTACTAAGTTTTATCATAACTTTAACAGAAATGTCATTAAGTGTTGAGTTAGTTTTGCTCTTGCAGGTTTAAGCTTTTCTTATACGGTTCTTAACACAACTTATCTATTATTCTAACTGCACTCCTTCTGTAGCCTGCACAGCATCAGCTTGATCTCAGTACATATTGAATTTCAAGTCTCTTGTTATTCTGAACATAAAGTTGATGGGTGCATCACGTTTGTATTAAAATAATCAGTTCCTAAACCTGCAACATATTTAATGGCGTACTTGGAATAAATATTACTCTGTGTTGAAATATCCATCCCTGAAGGGTACAAACTAATGTAGTCCTTGTAATATAGCTTTGGCAGATCTTAAATAAGCTTCATTCTCCCATGGTTCAAGTGGTAGATCGGTTACTTTTAATCCAAGCCAAGCTTCTTGTCCACGTAAAGGATGACCCTATGTCCAGAAGGGCTCTTTTATAGATATTGCTATTTTACCGTGTATCCACTTTATAATAAAACACTGGACAATCTTTTCAATGTTTTACAGAGTGACAGTGGGTTCAGATATACTAACACTCAATCCCATTACCTCAAGTAAATAGTCTATATCCTCTCCAGTGAATGTTTTGCTGTGAATCTTGATTTTCATCATGAGATCACAATCTCCAAGATACATGTCATAAGTCAGCTTTTGCATAACAGCTAGCACTGTCTCCCCTGTAACCTCGTTCTCCTCAATAAGTTTAGTTTACTCTGAACAATTTTCTATTTATTTCCTTGTGGCAAGTTTCAAGTGCTTCTCTAAAGTGTCAGAAAATAAGTATTATAAGCCTGTTTACTTATAGAAACACTCCAAACATGTCAGCTATTACACCTGCTTCTCAGTGTGACTCATTTTGGCAGAACATTCTCTAATGGCACTGAGGCGAGAGTGAGCCTTTCCTTCCTAGAAAGTTTGACAATTTTGTAGATAGGTTTGTCAGAGTTTTAGAGGCAATTGCACCTGTAATTCCTCCTACATGGTGACTCTAGGGCACTCACTTAAGGTTTCAGGCTCCCAGCCATCACTTTTTTGACCTGTAATGGGCAGAAGGTCAGACAAAGAATCACGACAGTCCCTTGTGGCCTTAAATTATATGAGTCTAATTCCTGGGACCCATCAAGATTATAGAACAGGTGAATTTAGTGGCCTTCAGGTTACAGTTGCTTTAGTCACTGAACATCCACATGATCTTCTGAAGGGGGACATGATAGTGGTTTTCAAGTATTTAAAAGGGTGTTACAAGGAGGAGGGAGAAAAATTTTCTTCTTGACCTCTAATGATAGGACAAGAAGCAATGAGCTTAAATTGTAGCAAAGGAGATTTAGATTGGACATTAGGAAAGACTTCCTGTCAGGGTGGCTAAATACTGTAATAAATTGCCTAGGGAGGTTGTGGTATCTCCATCACTGGAGATATTTAAGAGGAAGTTGGATAGACAGCTATCAGGGATGATCTAGACAGTGCTTGGTCCTGCCTGTTCTATGATTCTATGATCTTTCACATCTCCCTTTTAAAGACCTACATGGATATCCTGTACTCAAACTGCTCCAACCCGCCCATGTGTAGGAGGAGTACTAAGTCCACTGAATCTTTGACTTTCAGTAAGTTAGAGGAAGGTCCCAACACCTGATGGACTGGTAAGTCTACTATTAGAGGGCTTTTCCTTCACCCTCTTCCCTAATTCTTGTTGCACAAACAGAAAGCAGCAGATAAAAAGTCCAATGTGCACGCAATACAATAATTATGGGGTTTAGTTACCAAGCAAGCCTAACAAGAAGCCGTTCACACCAATCAGTCTTATCTGTATACATTGATAGAGTCTGTTCCCCTGTGTTCTGTTCCCAGCTCTGATGCCACGGAGCCTTTAGCCTACATCCCCCTTCCCAGATCTGATGGTACTGAGCGTTGCCTGTGTCCCAGTTCCTCATTCCTCTGTTCCAAACTCCCAGTATCCCCATCCTCTTTCTTAGCAGGCCCAAATATAGCTGCAATTCACACCTCCTACAAATTATGGTCATGTTCTATTGGGGGGGTTGTGGGCCTGGGTCTTCATCCCACCTCTTTTGTACCCCATGAGAGGGGTAGGGAGTAAAGGCAGGCATTTCTTTGGTCCTTTAGTGCGTCTTATGCCTCCCCACATCCACCTTTGCCCCTCCCAACTGATTGCTTGACTGTGGCTTGAATAAGAAACCAGGCAGCCTTCCAGTGTTTGCTCATGTATTACACTCTGACCATCACCTGCTCCCCAGCTGGGACTGGGATTCTTCCATCCTAAGTGCAGAACTCTGTATTTCTCTTGGACCAATCCTCCAATTTGTCTAACTCACTCTGGACCCTATTCCTACCCTCCAGCTTATGTACCTCTCCCCACTATTGTGGTGTCCACAAACTTGCCGATGCTGCAATCCATCCTATCATCCAAATAATTAATGAAGATGTTGAACAAAACCAGCCTCAGAACTGATCTCTGGGGCAATCCATTTGATACCAGCTGCCAACTAAACATTAAGCCATTGATCACTACCTGTTGAGCCTGACAATCCAGCCACTTTTCTATTCACCTTCTAGTCCATTCATCCAAGATATACTTCTTTAACTTGCTGGCAAGTATACTGTGGAAGATCATATCAAAAGGTTAGCTATAGTCAAGGTATATCACGTCCATGGCTTTCCTTATATCCACAGCTGGCAAAGTAGAATTCCTGATTGACTAGCTTGGCAGCTGTTCAAAGCATTCACCTCTGGCCAGAATATCTTCTGGCCTGCTTGTTCCCAGTTTTGCTACTGCATTCTTATTGCCTGTTGGTAGCTATTCCTCACTCCTGGTAACCCTGCTCTGACCCTTGACTCCAATTCCTGATTTCTGCTCTGAATGTTGGTTCTTGCATCTAGCCACTGACTCCAGTTTTACCTCTTAGCTCCTATTCCTGGCTATTGACTCTTGCTCCGCCTAAAATCACCCATGTCCTAGCCTATGGCTAATATAGTTCCATCTCAAAATATACTATAATGTTGAAAAATCAATCTGTTACTCCTATCTTCTTAAGTAGTTAGAGCTTGATACTACTCTGACTGCAGCCAAAAACAAAACTCTCCTTGCTTTCATTGTTGAACAATCTAGATATTTGGGCTCAAGTCTGTTATCTCTTAAGGCCAATGAAAAAAATGACATTAATTTTATTGGTACAGGATCAAAGTCTTAATGCCTCTATTTTCAAGGAATATTTAATGGAAGCTCTTAGTGATTGAATCCAAGTTTTAAATATTTATTTTAAAGAATGGGAAAGCAACTCTTCCTATTTTACAATTCACAAAATTATTTATTAATGGCTATATAAACAAAACATCAACAAATCTTCAGTATATCTATGTTCATTGAATTTCAAGCTCCCCATACAAGAATTCCAGCTTGCTACTATCTTTATTTTTGTTGTTTTTATTCTTCATGTATGTGTCAAGTTTATATATGCATGAGGGATAGGAAATGAAGAAGTGGGTAATTAATACATTTACTGAACACTTTCTAATAAAAATTCCTTGACTTATGTGCATGTCCACAAATACATATCAATTAATTCATTCCCTGTGTTAGGGTTTTATTTCTATAGTCCACTTCCAAAACCAGGCCTTTGCATCTTGATCTTTCAAACCTCAAAACAATTAGACTATATTACCCATAAATGAATTAATTAGAGAGGCTGAAATGCATCCCAATCCAGAAAGCCAGCACAAGGCCTCTATAACATTAAGACAGCATATAGTCACCTTCATTTTCCATATAACCTCTATATTTTCCTTTATCCACATATGCATTTCCAAAAATCCCCAAAACTCTTCATGGAAAATTACAATGACAGAGAGGAAAGCACAGAAATTTTGACAAAAATGTATCAGACCACAAGTTCCTGTCCCGGGAAAATCTGTGTAATTTACCATGAGTTCCATTCAGACCAGTGCTAACATTGTCCGGATCTGAGTCAATCTGCACTGTATATTTTCATCTGCAGGAGAGAACTGGAAGACTTAAACTTCAGCATATGATGTATACTCCAACATATTTTGCTTGGCCTCTGCATTTACACCGCTGTGCATCATCCTTTTAGTTGCCCCCATTGTTCCTGTTTTATTTCTGCAACATTTTCATAAATCAATGTATCAGAGTCACTTTCAGAAGACATACTCTCCACCAGCACACTCAAGGACCGTGAAAGTCAGACTTGCATGGTACTGGAGTAAGCAAACATTTCCTAACGCCTGACAGGGCTGTAGTCACTGCAATAGAAATGGCATTCACACAGCCAAATTATGTCCATTACATACTGTAAATGAAATATGCTTGTTTTTTTAAATGCTTATAATTACTTATGTTGAACAATGAGTAATCTTAAGGTCTATCCCAATTTCACCATGCCTTCAAGACCCTAAAAGTAGAAATCAGGAATTGAGGAGCTGAATCTAGAATTTTCATTTAAGTGATGATTGAGTCCAAACAAGCAAAATATGCTGAATATCTCATTCACTGAAGTCTTCAGAGGTTAAGTACTATACAAAAAGTCCTGGCCTGCACATAGGAGTTGCACCAATTCAACTAGATCAATTTCTGAAATAAATTACATTCAATTAAATCAAAACAGTATAATCTCTTCACGTGAACACTCACATTGGATTGAGTAGGGCAAAACCAGAAATATTTTGGTATGTAAAGAGTTGAAAATGTCACAGAAATTATGAAATGTGATTTATTATGGCTGAAATTTTCTGTCCACAAAAATGGAAGCTGGATAGATCATCTAGTCCAGTCCTGTACACTTAGGATGCGGTATCACCTGGCCCATCTATGACAGGTGTTTGTCTAATCCAGCCATTTTAAACCTGTGGTCCACAAAGCTCTGAGGGTCCAGAGACTATGTCTAAAATTGCCAAAAGGTCCACATCTCTATTTGAAATTTGTAAGGGTCAAAAATGGAAAAAAAAAAAAAAAGATTGAAACCCACTGGTCTAACCTGTTCTGAAAAGCCTCTAGAGCCTAAGATTCCACAACCTCCCTATGTAATTTGCTACAATGCTTAACTTGCTTTACAGTTTGAAAGTTTTTGCTAATGTCCAACCTAAATCTCCCTTATTGCAATTAAAGCTAATTATTTCTTGTCTTCTCCTCAGTAGTTCAGGAGAACAGTTTTTCATCTCTTTATAACAACCTTTTACATACTCGAAGACTGTGTCCCACCTTCTCAGTCTTCTTTTCTCCAGACTAAACAAACCTATATTTTTCAATCTTTCTATGTAAGTTATGTTTTCTGGACTTCAATCCTTTTTGTTCTTCTATGGACTTTCTTCAATTTGTCCACCTCTTTCCTGATGTATGGAGAAAAGAACTTGGCACAGTGTACCGGTTGAGGCATTCTGAGTGTGGAGGTGAGTGGAAGAAAGGCTTCTTGTGCCTTGTTTATAACACGTCTCCTAATACATCCAAGAATAAGATGCACTTTTTTTTTGCAACAGCCTTACATTTTTATGCATATTTTGTTTGTGATGCTCTATAATCCCCAGACTGTTTTCTACTGTACTTCATGTTCCAAAATAGTCATTTCTCATTTGGTATTTGAGCAATAGATTATTCTATCTCAAGCGTAATATTTTTCATTTGTGCTTAAAGAGTTTTAAATATTTGTGTCTGGCCATTTTTCCAGTTTGTCAAGGTCATTTTGAATTCTAATCTTGCCCTCCAAAGCGCTTGCATCTCCTCCCAGGTTGGTATTATCTGGAAGCTTTATAAATATGCCCTTCTCCAAATCATTTATGAAGATACTGAATAGAATAAGATCCAAGGGCTACGTCTACACTGGCCCCTTTTCCAAAAGGGGCATGTTAATTTCACAGGTCGTAATAGGGAAATCCGCGGGGGATTTAAATATCCCCCGCGGCATTTAAATAAAAATGTCCGCCACTTTTTTCCGGCTTTTAGAAAAGCCGGAAAAGAGCGTCTACACTGGCCCCGATCCTCCGGAAAAAAGCCCTTTTCCGGCGGATCTTATTCCTACTTTGAAGTTTTTTTTCCGGAGGATCGGGGCCAGTGTAGACGCTCTTTTCCGGCTTTTCTAAAAGCCGGAAAAAAGCGGCGGACATTTTTATTTAAATGCCGCGGGGGATATTTAAATCCCCCGCGGATTTCCCTATTACGACCTGTGAAATTAACATGCCCCTTTCGGAAAAAGGGCCAGTGTAGACGTAGCCACAGAGATCCTAGGGGGACCACACTAGGTATGCCCTTCTCATTTGAAAATGAACAATAACTACTCTGAGTACCTTTTTTCCAGCCAGTTGTGTACTTGTTATATAATAAATTCTTCTAAGCTATATTTCCCATCTACAGTCAAGATATTATCTATCTGCTGTGTTACCTCTTAGCCATAAGACCTATTACTGTCAAATAAAAATAGCAGGTTGTTTTGACACTATTTGTTCTTGATAAATCCATATTGATTGTTGCTTATATTATACTCGGTGCTTAGAAATTGATTGATTGATTATTTGGTACATTATAAGGCTGGGTATCAAATTTAGGCTAACTGATCTATAATGTCCTCAGGTATCTCTCCCATCCCTCCATGAGTTCCCAGAGATAATCACTATAGTCTCAGAGATTTCATCAGCTAGTTCCTTAAATATTCTAGGATCCGTTTAGTCAGGCCCTGCCAACTCAAAGACATCTAACTTGTTATCTAACTTGCAGTTCTTAACTTGTTCTGTCCATATTTGAGCCTCAGATCCTACCCTATTTACACTGCTGATAGCTATGTTAGTCAGCCAATCAATAATAACCTTTTGGTGAAAACTGAAACAAAAAAAGCATTTAACATTTCTGCCACTGCTGTTTTCTGTCATTGTGCTTTCCTTTTCATTGTGTGTTCAAAGTTTCTCCTTCCTAGCAAACCCCAGTAGAAAATATCATCAAAACTTTGTTCCCCGACAGCAGTACAGCCTGAAGCTACTGTCAGTAGCCCCAGGTCATAGCACCTAGCATCCATACCTCCTGGCAGTAACTAACACCCACAAAATCAGGCAGCAGCACCTAAAATCCACAGGATCAGGCAATGGCATCAAGTATTTAAAAGGGTATTACAAGGAGGAGGGAGAAAAATTGTTCTCCTTGGCTTCTGATGATAGAAGAAGCTATGGGCTTAAATTGTAGCAAAGGAGGTTTAGGTTGGACATTAGGAAAAACTTCCTAAGTAGCAGGGTGGTTAAAAACTGGAATAAATTGTCTTGGAAATCTCTATTACTGGAGATATTTAAGAGCAGGTTGGGATGATCTAGCAGGTGCTTGATCCTACCATGAGGGCAAGAGACTGGACTTGATGACCTCTCAAGGTCCCTTCCAGTTCTAGTATTTTATGATTATCTTGAGCACATGCAGTGCCCCATGGCAGATGAAGGGTGGGGTTATGGGATCCTGGCTCACTTTGCTTCACTGGGTCCTAATCCAGGGCCCTGTGAAGCTAGTAATTTTGTGGTTTGGGTCTCTATATCAACAAATGTGTCCCCTGAGCCATTTCCTGCCCTGATCCCAGTTCTGCCAGTTTTCCCATGAGTAGCAGCTCTCTGGCCCCTTTCGTCTTCATGGTTGAGTTCAGACATACAACAGATTGAGGGTGCTCAGTTTCCACAGTCATGGCTTCTTGTAGCCTGAAGCATATGTCCAACTTTCCTCATTCAGCCCAGACTGAAATGACCTGCTTCATTTTATATGCTTCTTCCACCTGCAGAATGCCAAGCAATGATGAGGGGGCTTGTCCTCTTAGTCCCAATGTAATTGATTAACCTCTGCTTGTCCAGTGCACGTGGATACATCTCATCACATGCCCTTAACAATGTATCTGAGATACTGTCAACTCTCTTGAAATCTTCTTTTCCCTTAGACTTACTTCCCACGGGACCTTACCTAGCTATTCTATGAGTTTGCTAAAGCTGGCATTCTTGTAGCCTGTTGTCTTTATTCTGCTGTTTCAACCAAACTGCTTTCTACCTTCAAATTCTCAACCCGTTCCTTCCTATTTGTCAGCATTAAACAGCCTCTAACTTGGATGTTTTCTCCACCAGCTGTAATAAAAAAAATGAATGTGAAACAAAGATGCCCAACAGATGACTGGATTAGAATGAGAGGAACAGCAAGATATTAGGAATCCCTAATCTTCCTGAGAATATTGGGTGGTACTTAATCATGCCTTGTTTGACGACAGACTTCTATTCCCACTGGATTTTGCAAGTAACTCAGATATTCCAGATGTTGAGGAAAACCCTATACACTACTAGGGAGCAAGACCCACCAGATCCGTGATTTCCTGTGGTCCAGGAGGAAAATGTATGTGCTCTAATTTCAAAATTCAAGCTGTTCATGGAATAGCTGGAGGTGAACGACGTTATACTAAGATCGCTCTGTGTCTGTCTCAAACTTAAAAACTCAAACAAGTTTTTACAATCTATTGCAGTAGCTTGGATGATCACAAGTACTCCAATGTGAATTACCATCTAAGAAATGGAAAATGTTCATAGATGGGAAAGGGGAGAAATATCAGAGGCATTGTTTTTATATATGTCAGCTCCTTCTTGTTTACACCCACATTGGATGCGTCTGTAGTTCCTGAATTGTAATCTCCTATGCTACATAATCTGATAGGCTACGTCTACACTGGCCCCTTTTCCGGAAGGGGCATGTAAATTTCACCTATCGTAGTAGGGAAATCCGCGGGGGATTTAAATATCCCCCGTGGCATTTAAATAAAAATGTCCGCCGCTTTTTTCCGGCTTTTAGAAAAGCCGGAAAAGAGCGTCTACACTGGCCCCGATCCTCCGGAAAAAGCGCCCTTTTCCGGAGGCTCTTATTCCTACTTTGAAGAGGGATAAGAGCCTCCGGAAAAGGGCGCTTTTTCCGGAGGATCGGGGCCAGTGTAGACGCTCTTTTCCGGCTTTTCTAAAAGCCGGAAAAAAGCGGCGGACATTTTTATTTAAATGCCGCGGGGGATATTTAAATCCCCCGCGGATTTCCCTACTACGATAGGTGAAATTTACATGCCCCTTCCGGAAAAGGGGCCAGTGTAGACGTAGCCATAGAGAATATCCAGTTTGATTCTATTAATAGCTAAATTGTTTTTTTCAGAAACTTGCCCACACCATGGATACCTGGCTATAGCCAGACACTGTGGCAACAGGAAACCAGTTTATTGATTCCTCTGATGAATCAGAAGATTCACACCATTTATTTTAAATTGGTCAGACTGTATATTACTGCTTATTTTTTCACTGGAGACCTGCTTGCTGTCAGTAACTGTCACTCTCTCTTTGGGAAATTTTTCTTTCTTAAGACATCATGCACAGTAGCCAAAGATGATCTGTGATTAGTTTATATTCACGATGGCTCACATAAGGCTTCTGGATGATAGCTTCCATAATACAGTCAGAAGAATCTACTTCGTTTCAGTTTTGAACAGATTCCGTACAAGGCCAGTAGGTAAGATCTACGATGAATAAGAGTATATTGCACTTTTAACCAGAAGGCTAGTGTCCAAGTTCTGGGGGAGGTAGTGCCATGGAACTAGATGGGTTCATTGATTTAAAAAGGCTAGAGATATTCAAAACTGTAGAAGCCTGGCAAATCACTCCTGATAATATGCAAACAGTGAGAAGCTCTGATTGTTAGCACCCAATATAATTAATACTAATATTGCAAATACATAGCCTTTTTGGCACACAAGGAAATAAATCACAGAAAAGGCCACTGGTTACCTTTTTAACTCTGTGTAACAAACCATAGTACTATATGCATACCTGCAGGTACCTTTTACTAGAAGACACCATGATCCCTGAGCTTGTCTGAGCTATATGAGAAGGATGAAGGAAGGAGGGATTCTGTCTCCACCCTGCATCTATAAATAGCCCTCACATACAGCCAATGTTCAACAGAGTCAGGCAACTATGAACTGCAGCCCGTTTGTTAACGTGGCGTGACAGTAACCAACAATAGGATAGCTGATTCTTGATGCCTATTGTTCAGGCACTGACCCCCACCTTCTTTTCGGCCCACTGTTGGTGAGGAAATCAAATTATTGTGTGCTAGCAAGAACACCTAGATTATTTTGTAGAATACTCATGATGCTAGACTGAGCAAAAGCCTTTCCCAGACCACATTAATGATTTCATCAGTATGATATGTAGTAAATATGCTAAATAATTCTTTAATTACTGAAGGTACCTCTAGATATTAAAAAAAGTGCAACTTAAGGAGAAAAAAACAGAATAATACAAAGGCCGGGAAGGGAGTCTTTTGATTTTTATTTCTCTGGCCATGTTTCAAATGAGTTTTCAAGGGCAGACTATGCTCCTAATGTGACGGAAGGAATATGCTTTCAGGTTTGTACCACAGAATTAGACATTGCACTTCTCTGTATTAGTTACATTTATTGGTGGTTTATTTTCCTGTGGTTTTCAATTTAAACTTGCTGAACCAACAGTTTACCTAAAAACATTTGTAACAATGTTTCCTGCAAGATTGTAAGGAGGGAGAGGGAGAGGGACTGATATATAATGTGAAGAATATACATTTTAAACTTGTCTTCTCCTTGCTATAATATTCTAAAGGGGGGGGCACAAAACATTTGTTTAACAACTGTCTCTCTTATTAAATTTTAATTACTTCCCTCTGTGGCTTTAAATTGAGGGTAATGTGTATTAAATGTGAATTGCAAAACAACATTTTAAAAATGTTTCTGCCCATTATATCCAAAGTTGTAATTTGAGCTGCATATTTCCCTCATCTTTCCCACCCCCACTAATGTTGGGAAGTGATGCTGAGTTTCAGACAGCAAGACTCAGCATTCCCTCATACAGGGTGGAAGAAAAAGCAGCTCATATTATAGCCTGATGTGCCATCACACTTTGTTGCTACAGTAAAACCCAGGTCCTCCAGCAGCAAAGAAAGGGAAGTGACAACTAGAAACTTCTAATTCTGCTTTTATTTATTTATTTATTTTATATATATTTAGAAACAGGAAAGGATAAACAGAAAAAGTCAGTTTCACTTTAAAATTAGATTACTTCTGTTGTGGCTTGCCTAGTTAAGATACTCAAATTTATAATATAAATCGGAAGTTTCTAATGTTCTCATCCTCTATTATGTTTCACATGAGCTTTGCTGTTCATCCACATAGATCAAAATGCGACATTGGAGCCTAGACTAGGAAATGCATTCCCATTCATGCTCAAAATGTCAGTAACCTTCTTTAAAGTACAGTATAAACATAGTATGGAAACAAAACTGCATTGAAGTACCTGGAAAAGATTCACTTGGCTCCTTGTGACACTTACTGCTAACATGCTCACAAATGGTTTCTGCCTTTTTTAAAGATATCCCCGTTTCTCTGTTCTTGGAAGCTTTGGGAATTTGATAGACAAAGGTATTTTAAAATCAGTCAGTGTCAGAAGATCATCTAGGTTCAGCTAAAACAAGAGTAGATGGTAAAATATGTATAAAGGTGAACATGTTCCTACACAAGGGAGGCTATTTCAGACTGGACTTGAGATGTAAAGACCCGTGGCTGGCAGATGTATGCAAGGTGCATTGCAGAAATGATACACACATAATCTATAGGGTAATGTGGGTCAGGTATGATGTCTTTCATTGCCCTTTACTGAGTAATCCACATATTGGTTTGGAAGAATGCTAAATTTGCCAGATGTACAAGTACAGTTACAGCTACAGTGAGAGATGAACAAGAGTACATATGGGAGTGAGAGATCTTTTATGGCCAGGAAAGAAACATAAAAGAAAAGAGAAAATTTCAGTTACTTTAAGTGGATAAAAGACTATTGAATTTTTTGGTAACACAGCAAAATGCCTGAATATGATATTATATTTTTCCTAGAAGAAAAGATGGATCCATAGCAAAAGTCCAGATCTGACCTCCCCTCCCATAATTTTAGAAAAGTTTAGATTCAACTCCAAACTTTACAGTCCTTCACCTTTTTAAATTAGGGAGGAAAAAAAGGTATACATATTTGGATTCTGGTTTTGATTATAAACACACATTAAAACAACACAGCCTGTGACATAAATAGTAGAGGAGATTGTCAAAAGACCAAATAGGAGGTAGGTGGCTAACTCCCATTGAAAAGAGAATTGGTTTGGGATGTTTTACTTACATGTACTATTTCTTTCTGGATGCTTGTTGACACAGGTCATCACCAAATTTAAGCCAAATCTTTAGATAGAAATTGGTGCTGTTGATGGGACATCAGAGAACAACACAACTTTTAAACATAGCACAGAGCCTTCATTTTCATTAAAAGTTCCACCACCTTCCTTATGCAGGTCTCAGGCATGGAAGATAAAGGGTTAATGTGACACCATAATTCTAATTATGTAAAGTTTGATGTTTAGCCACTTAACTTGGCTAACCATTGGATAAATGAGTCTTCCACTCCCTTCTAGCTCTAGAATGGTAGTAGAGTCACTCAGTAGCTACTGTGTCAGATGTCTTTGCTTGAACAGCAGCAACAAAGGCAACTTTATCGGAATTTTGATGATAATTAATGCATAGGACTGGTTGAAAAGTTAGACAAGATTATTTTTGATTGACAATTTTATTTTTATCCATTTATTTTTGCAAAGGGTGTCCACTTTCCATGGACAGGTTTTATTTTTTAGCAAACAGAATGTCTCAAAACATTTTGATTTTCCACCAAAGATCAAATATTTTTATTTGAAAATGGCATTTGGTGTCTCATTGGAATTGCAATTGAGTGATGCCTCACATCTGCATTCATCTCTATGGGTAAGGATCCCCATTTAGATTAAATGTCCATGATGCTTCCTGGTCAGGAAGATCCTCTGAGAGTATGGCGATTCATCAAGAGGGAAAATCACGTTGCATCATATAATATAGAATCTGGCCAGGGGCCTATTCTTATAGGGGGAAATGAGAGCCCAGTCTCTTATAAGGCACTGTAGTGGCATGTTTGAAATAAACTGTTAATTATTTCAGCCTAAAATTTTCAGACTTTTACAAAAAAGTCAAAATTGTCCACAAGAAAAAAAAATCTGACCACCTTAAATAATTGTCTGTTAACTTTTTGTGTTTCCCCACTTCTTACTCAACTACAAACTCCATTTACTCTCAATATACGGCAGGACTTTTATTTGATTTTTTCCCTTTTTGTTTGCTTGAATATTTAATTTGAAAAATAATATCATTAGCAAGTAATTTATTGCTTAGACAGAGGTATATGCAGAATTTATTCTGGGTATTTTTACAAAATATTCAAGGATTACGGAACTTTAGCTCCTAAGACATTATCTCAGATTACTGCTGTTAAAATACAGCTGGAGATCTTAAAAATGTAAAGAATAAATTTCATAACACAATCCACTACTTTTGAATGGTAGGTTTTTAGTTATAGAATAAAATAAACTCTTCTCTCTCTGAGTACAAAATTTGCACCCGTGCTCAAGATAACAGTTATCCCAGCAAAGCATTCAAAGCTGCATTGTTCCCTTAATGAGTATAGTGTAAGAAACGACTAATTATGGCATCACAAATTTTATTTGGGAAACCCAGCTTAGTGCAGTTCTGCGCTTTGTACTGTGTGGCTGCTCTTATCACTACTGGGACTATCTCCTATCTCAGAGCTGTCATAGCACAGAGGTTACTTGAGATAAATCACTTAACAGCAGCTGCAGGCCCTTCCAAAGTAACAGATTAGATACAGTATATGCAGGGTAATGCAGAGTGAAACGGACTGACTGAATATTTTGGAATCTAAATCAGTAATATCCTCCTCCCTAGTTAAAGCTCAGATCTGGTGAAGTGTCAGAGAAACCGTTAAAGATCATTCTTCACTAAGGTCACTGTGGTCTGCAATAAGAATATATTGAGCCAGCATAGCAAATAGATTGTTGCCAGGGCCGTTTTTTGCTGCTGTTTTCCTTTTTTGACAGGTTAATTTTTTATTCTACTCTCAGTCAACAACTATGGGTTAGGACCTTCCCAGGCAGCAGCTTGTTTCTTTAGAAAAGGGAAAACTGCCCTAACTATAGCTTCCTCATAGTTCACAAGCTAATCCCAAAGTTTAATTATAAATAACCCCCAGAGTTCAGTTTATTATTAGTTTTGTTGCTGGTGTGAGAGGAGGAAAAAAAATAAGTTACAGTCAACAAAGAACATCTACATTAAGCGCAAGTATTAACGACTGTCTTAACAAGCTAAACAAAAAAATGTATTTACTATTGTGGCAGACCAAAGGCAAATAGGCTGCGGTAGTATGATGGAGGGCAGCTATAAAGGGCAGTTGGGTTACCAGGTTCCTGCGTAGGCTGCCAGAGACTCCTTCCAACAATTAAGTTAGGCAGGCCCCTGGGACTCTAGGGGTATGTCTACACTACAGCGCTAATTCGAACTAACTTAGTTCGAATTAGTTCATTCGAACTAAGCTAATTCGAACTAACGGATCCAGACTAAAAAACTAGTTTGAATTAGCGTTGTGTTAATTCGAACTAGCATGTCCACATTAACTGGATCCTGAACCGGGGTTAAGGATGTCTGGAAGCAGTGCCGGCAGGGCATCAGACGAGGACTTAGAGTGTGGAGCTGCTGCCTCAGGCTAGCCGAGGGCTCTGCTTAAAGGGTC